>NC_045448.1:38158454-38257438 GCF_002776525.5 Piliocolobus tephrosceles | reverse complement strand
AGAAAGAAAGAAAGAAAGAAAGAAAGAAAGAAAGAAAGAAAGAAAGAAAGAAAGAAAAGAGAAAGCAAGAAGGAAGCAAGGGGAGGGAGGGAAGGAAGGAAGGAAGAAAGAGGAAGGAAGGAGGAAGGAAGGAAAGAAGGAAGGAAAGAAGGAAAGAAAAAGAAAGTAAGAAAGAAAAGAAAGAAAGGAAGGAAGGAAGAAAGAAAGAAAGAAAAGAAAGAAAGAGAAAGAAAAGCTAAGTGAGCCTGTAGCTTAAACAGGACTGAATCTTAAGGAAGACAGGGCAAAACTCTGTGGATGTGGTGCAAAAACATTGACTCTGGGTGCCAGCCTCAGCCTTGTGCCTGTGAGACCTTAGGCACACTGTGGTTAGTTAATTCAGTTAATTAACCCCCTGAGCCACTGATTCCTCATCCTAAAAGCAGGAAAATCCCTACCTCACCCAATCTTCTATAAGGGAAATCAGTGAAGTAACATAGGGAAATTACTGGCACACGGTGAATACTCAGAAAATATTAGATTCTTTTCCTTTGAAGGAGTCGTTGAGAATGGCAAAGAAGCTGTTACTCAGATTCAGGGACAGGCAAAATGAGGACAAATACTGATGGAGTTGCCACCAACTGCAGGAGCCCAGTGTCTGCTGGCCGGTGCAGGCAAGGACACAGGCAATTGGAGACAGGGTGATGTGGACTCTCTGGAGCTTGTGAGCTCATATGTGGGGCACCTCCTCTTGGGGGTACAGGGAAGGGCGGGTTCCTGGAGGGGTCCCTATAAGCCAGGTTAGAGGATTAGTAGGAATTACCTGGGAAAAGTGTATGAAACAGCGCTCTGTACAAAGGGAACGGTTAATACGAAGACTTGGAAGCTGGAAATCCTTGTGAATAGTGGACTGCTGGTAATACAAATAATAATAACACCAGCTGTGGACCTACTATGTACTAAGCACTCTGCTAATGTTTTATATACATTGTTGCATTAATTTTCACAACAACTCACAAATTTTCACAACAATAGTGTGATCATTAATCACACTATTTCACAGATGAGGAAACTAAGATCCAGAGGCATAAAGGAATCTTTGTAAGATCATGGAACTTGCAGAAGATGGGGAAGGGCTTTGATCGAGACTCCTTGATCAAAGAGTCAGTGCCAGCTCTTGCTCCTAACCGCTGTACAGAGCTGTTATTAGTAACTGGCTGTGACTGAGGAAGTACTTTCTGTAGATGTTGGGGTGGCCACTCCTCTAGGCAAGCCTGTTAAATCAATGGTTAGGTGAGCAGAACAGATCCATGAAGCCAATCTAACTCTGCCTTTACACCCTACCTGGTCACCATGTAGATGCCCGTTGGGCCAGTGCAAAACCACTCCCATGATTGACCAAAGTACAATTCACAGGGATGCAGTCCATTAAAGGTGTGTTTTGGCGGGGGGGGCTGCCTCCCATGGATGCTAGGCACACAGACTCGCATGTGAATCCTGCCCTCCAGGGTGGTGTGCAGTGGCAGTCTTGTGCCATTTGGATGATTTGGCATGTTGGCATTTACTGAGAAAGTGAGTTACTGGCTAGGTCTTGGAGCTCATTTGTTTTTCAGAATTTTGAAGAAAACATCTTTCTTGCATTAGAGTTTGGCCCAATTTGAAACATAATAATGGAGTTAGGTGATTTGGAAAGGGGGGTTGAATATTGGAGGAGACAGACCGTTGTCATAATTTAAGCAAAGATATTTTCCAGTCTTCAAGTGAGAAGTACATTTGACACATAGAAAATGATTGATGCTTGTGGAGTTCTATCTATCTTGATACTTGATTCTCTGTTAAATTTCCTGCCATTATCTTAAAAAGTAAAGACCCATTATAAGCACATGAAAAGATCCTGAACATCACAAATCATCAGGAAAATGCAAATCAAAATCACCAGGAGATACTAGTTTGCACTCAGTAGGATGGTGAGTACAAAAAGGCAGATCAAAAAGATGGGTAATAGCAAATATTGACAAAGATGTGGAGCAATTAGAACCCTCATACACTGCTGGTGGGAATGTGAAATGGTGCAACTGTTTTAGAAAACAGCCCAGTAATTCCTCAAAAGGTTAAACCCAGAGCTACCATATGACTCAGCAGTTCTACTCCCAGGTATGTACCCAAGATAAATAAGAACACACATCCACAAAAACAAAAACACAAACAAAAAACCACCCTTGTACGTGAAGGTTCATAGCAGCATTATTCATCATAGCTAAAAGTTGGAAATAACCCTAATGTCCATGACTGGTAGAAGGATAAACAAAGTGGGGTGTATCCCTGCAATGGAATATTATTTTGCAATAAAAATAAAATAGTGATAAATCTTGAAAATATTATGCTAAATTAAAAAAATTTGTTACAAAGGATTGTGTATTATTCCATTTATACAAAATGTCTAGAATAAGCAAATCTATGCAGATAAAAGGTAGATCGGTGGTTGCCTGGGGCTGCGTGTGGGCTGGGGAGAAATGGGGAGTGACTGCCAATGAGTATGGGGTTTCTTTCTGGCATAATGAAAGCATTTTAATATTGAATGTGATGTTTGTGCAACTCTGTTAATATACTAAAACCATTGTACACTTTCAATGAGTGAATTGTATGGTATGTGAATTATATCAATGAAGTTGTTTAAAATAACAACTATTATGAGCTATAATCCCTACACATGGGCTTATCAACACACTTTCCTCTCTACTCCATATTGATCCTCATTGTAGCTCCTTGGGGCCGGTGGAAAAAGGGAGTCATGTTTACTAGATAAGGAAACCAGGCACGGTGAGACTGTGGCGCTTCCCCAAGCTCCATAGTTTTGCAGAAGGTTCATCAGGCACCCTGGTCTTCTGGCAGCTAGTTCCAGACATGTGACAGACCTGATTTTCAAGCTGTGCTCTACAGAACCTCTTCAGGGAAGGCTCTTGGGTGGGGGTTTGGGATGCGGTGGGCATGGACAGGTGGAGTTGCTGATCAGGCCAAGCTCTGGCCTCCTACTTAACTTAAAGCACTTCTGGTTTTAAATCAACACATTGAGCTCGTGCATATGCTTTCTTTGGAAAAAGGGTTACGTGGTCAAAATTCACTGCCTTTAGACCTATGATTCTCAGATTGAAAAGATAATGAAATAACACTTCCCTCAGCCTCAGCATCCAAAGTGCTGATGTGTCTTCAGAAACGATATCCACATTTCAAACAAAAAAATGATAACTTCGGGTGCCAAGATCTTATTGCTTTCATGTTGATTCTTTGCTGCGGAATGCATTCACAAGGTGTCTATTTACAGCACTAATTGACAATAAGTGAGAAATATTGCTCTTGGCCAAAATATATTCTGTTGCTAGAAAACAACACAGTATGTTTATGAAATTATCATAAAACAGGCACCAAATACTAATATTGTATAAGAAGTCCTTGTCCCCAGAAATGTTCCTATTCTCACCCCAGATTGTTTTTAGAAGCAGAAGTTGTTTCTCAACAAAATCTAGCTCTGTTCTCAATTTGTCTTAATAAGGAATGACATAAGTTTACCAGACTAAGGAGTCCATCTTTCATTCCCTGGGTTTAATCTGTGCAGACAGAAAGCTGTAAATATCATAAGTAGTTGTAGCTGGCTGGTTGGCCTTGAAGGGGCCCATTTGTTAAAGACCATGGTTCGTTGGTTTCATGTGTGTCTTCCAAAGGCCAAGAGGCTGTTTGCCCATCATCACTATGCGGTCTGGGGAACAAAAGCCGGGGGCCCAGAAGCCTGTGTTGAAGGATGACGTGACCTTTGACCGCCACTAGAGAGGCCTGAAGGGAAAGAGGCAAAGTCAGGCTCCAGTAAGGTTTAATGACAGATCTTGTTAGGGTTAAAAAAACAGCTCAGGCATCCAGCTGGGGCTTCATCTGGGGAGGTACTCAAAGGGCCTTCTGTGACAGCCACCCAGGCACCATGCACAACTGCACCAGGTCTGCTAAGATGTCATTCTGAGCCTGCTCTGCCGAGGTTCCCCACTCCACATCAGTCTGAGTCAACAGGAAGATTAATTAATTTTTTTTTTTTTAAATTTCCCATTGCCACCAGCACGTGTCATTCCTCCTGATGCCATAGTGAGGTTTTGACTGTGGAAAGGCACTAACGTTGGTTTTTCTTTTATGAGAAATAATCATCAAGAGAGTGATACAGCATGCCTTTGTATCACAAGAAAGTGATACAGATTTAGCACTGTGGTTCTCACTGATCAGGAGCCTCCCTGGAAGCTCATGCTTGATGGCAATTTGGCATTTTACTGAGGCATGGATTGTAGCAGCCCAGGACCTGGCACCTGCCCCCTGCAGCAGCACCAGGCTCTTGATTTTCTCTGTGTCTATTGGCTCTGGAGGAATAAGGATGATATTGTGGAAAATGAACATAAAGGGAGGAGGAAGCACCAGTAAAAGCCGAAATGTAGTGAGGTGGTATGAGGATGTGTACAGGGAATGCGTGATGCTACAGGAAGTGTGATGTGAGAGAAAGCCTATGCAAACATGTCCACTTCCCAGTACTTGAGGATTCTTGAGGGTTTGGACATATTATTCTTAAATGTCAAGGGTCTGCTATAAAAAGGAATGTGACACATAAAACACTTTTTATTTGGAAACTATTATAGATTCATATACACTTGTAAGAAATAATACAGAGAAATCTTGTGTGTCCTGTACACAGTTTCTCCCAATGGTAGCATTTAAAAAATGATAATACAATCCTACATCCAGAATATTGACATTGATAGAGTTAAGATATGTAACATTTTCATCACCACAATGATTCCTCCTTTTTTTTTTTGTTTGAGACAGAGTCTTGCTGTGTCATCCAGGCTGGAGTGCAATGGTGTGATCTTGGCTCACTGCAACCTCCGCCTCCCAAGTTCAAGCAATTCTCCTGCCTCAGCCTCCTGAGTAGCTGGGATTACTATGCCCAGCTAATTTTTGTATATTTAGTACAGACGGGGTTTCACCATGTTAGGCTGATCTCAAACTTCTGACATCACGTGATTCACCTGCCTCAGCCTCCCAAAGTGCTGGAATTACAGGCGTGAGCCACTGTGCCCAGCCAGTTTCCTCCTTTTATAGCCACACATACTTTTCTCCCATCTTTACCCCCTCCATAATCACTGGCCAACATTAATTTTTTCTCCATTTCAAGAATTTTGTCATTTCAAGAATGTTACATAAATGGACTCATAATGCATGCAACCTTTTTGACTTCTCTTTTTTCATTCAGCATAATTTTCTGCAGATTCATCTAGGTTGTTTTATGTATCAGAAGATTATTCTCTTTTTTATTTCTCAGTAATATTCCATAATACGGATGTACTACAATTTACTCAACCATTTTTCCATTGAAGGACATCTGGGCTGTTTCCAGTTTTTAACTATTATGAGTGAAACTGCTATAAACATCAGTGTACAAGTTTTTGTGTGAATAAGAGCCTTCATTTCTCTGGGATAAATGCAATGCCCAGGAGTACAGAAGAGTAACGGCTGGGTTGTATGATAGTGGCATATTAATTATTTAGAAACTATTAAACTGTTTCCAGAATAGCTGTACCATTTTCTGTTTCCATCAACAATGTATGAACGATCCAGTTTCTCCACAGGCTGGCCAGTATTTGGCAGCATTGCTATTTTTCATTTTAGTCATGCTGATAGATGTGTGTAACATCTCATATGTGATTTACTTTCAACTTGCCTATATATTATTTGGAGTGAGTTTCTTGTAGACAGAATATAGTTGGACCATGCTTTTTAATCTACTTTACCAATCTCTGCCTTTTAATTGGTATATACAGACCATTGACAGTTCATGTAATTATTGATAGATTCAGGGTTAAGTCTGCTTGTTCTCTCAGTTTTTCATTTCTCTGTTTTCATTTTCCTGCCTTCCTATGAATTAAACATTTATAAGAATTTTATATTGATTTATCTACAATTTTTAAAGTGTATTTCTTTGTTTAACCTTTTAAATGGTTGCCATAAGTATTACATTAGATATACAAACTCATCACAGTTTCCTGGTATTGTCATTTTACCAGTTTGAGTGAAATAGAGAAACCTTACCTCCATTTATACCCCTTTCCCTTTATCTGTTTATAATTGTCTTAAATATGTTCTCTACATACATTTAGAACATTGTCAGGCAGTGTTATAAATATCAATTATCAAACATAATTTAGAAAATTCATAAGGAGAAGGAAAGCCTATTGTATTTACCCAAATTATTGTTTATTGAGTTCTTTCTTCCTTCCTGATATTCCAAGTTCCTTATTTTTTATTTTTCTTGGGTTCAGAAAACTTCATTTGGCCTTTCACTTTAGAATGCCTCAGTTTCCCCTCCATTCCTGAAATATATTTTCACTAGGTATAGGATTCTCAGTTGACAGTTCTTTTCTTTTAGCCCCTGGAAAATATTATGCCTCTTCCTTCTGGCCTCCATGTTTTCTGATGAGAAATCTGCTGGCATTCTAATTGTGTTCCCCCTAGGTAAGGTGTCATTTTTCTCTAATTGCTTTCAATCTTTTAAAAAAATTTTTAGCTTTCAGAAGTAGGTTTATATCTTTTTGCCAAATCTAGGAAATTTGCAGCCCTGATTTCTTCAAGTGGTCTCTTTCAACCCTCTTTCTCCTCTCCTTCTGGAACTCTGATGACATACATGCTAAATCTTTTGTTACTGTACCCCTAGTCTTTGAGGCCTTATGCATATTTTCTCCCACTCTATTTGCTGAGTAATTTCTATTGTTCTATCTTCCAATTCACTGATTTTTTTCCTCTGTCTTCTCCATTCTGCTGTTGAGCCCATCCCCTGCGCTTTTTATTTCAGTTATTTTATTTCTTAGTTCCAAAATTTTCATTTGCTTCTTTTCTATTTCTCCTACTTCTTTCCTGACACTTTCTGGTTTTTTTTTTTTTCTGGGAATTTATATTTTTGTATTCATTTCAAGTGTGTTTATAATGGCTTGTCAAAGCATTTTTTATGTGACTGCTTTTAAATCTTTGTCGAAAGCATTTTAACAGCTTTCTCATCTTGGCATTGGCATTTATTGTATATCTTTTAAAATTCAATTAGATATATTTCCAGTTCTTGGTAGGATGAGTAAATTTTAAAGTTAAAATCTGGACATTTTATATTATCAGACTCTGGATTTTATTCCAATAGTTTACTTTAGCTGGCAAAATATTGGCTGGCTTTCCCTGATGTCACTGTGTCAGGGAAAGGCTGCAGAGTGCTATGTTGTTAATTTCAAGTAGAGATAGAAGTCTAGGTTCCCCACTCAGTTTTTATTAATTCTTGGTAGGGTGACTCCTCATTACTGCTGGGCAGAGGGAGTACCAGCTCTGCATGTTGTCTCCACTGACACTGTGGTAAGGGTAGCCTCATTACTGCTGGGTGATGATTAAAGTCCCAGCTTTCTACCTGACTGATACCACCTTATGGGGAGAAATCCCTTGTTACTGCTAGGTGGGACTGGAATAAGTTCATGTTCTCTACAAGCTCTCCACTGGTACCATGAGGGAGGAAGGTGGGTTGTTATTGGCCAGCTGGAATGAAAGTCCTAATTCCCTTCTTGGCCTTCTCTAATACCACCCTGGCAGGGGAGGGGTTTGGAGTGCCTTGATATAACCTTGCAAGGGTGGAAATCTAGGCTCTCACTTGTCCTTGCTTGTGTGGGTGAGGATGGGCCCACATGGGCCCACAGGTATTTTTGTTGTTGTTGTTTGTTTGTTTTTGTGATGTTTAGCTAGGGTAGAGTGGTTATTGTCTAAATTGTCTAAAAGTTTTTTTGTCTTTCTATGCTGCTCTTTTCTTAGTCCTTTGGCTTGAGGAGAGTAGGCTTTTGTTGGGGGTGTTTTTTGGTCTGTGTTTGTTGGCATTTCTACGTTACCTACTTCTTTAGTTCCAAGTCTGGAGTATATGAGGCAAAAAGAAAATCCATGGAACTCACCATATTTTTCTATGGGTATCACGCTCTATAGCTGGTCTACTGTCTTCTCTTCACCTTTCAAAGTGTTCTTATGTTTGCTTTATATACACTATCCAGCATTTTCACTTGTACTTAGAGAGAGGAATGAGAAAAGCACATCTGTTTCATCTTTCTGGAAGAAGGAGTCTTTTTGTTTTTTCTTCAATTGTTCATTGTAAAAAAATGTTTTCATTATATTTTAAGTTCTGGGATACATGTGCAGAACGTGCAGGTTTGTTACATAGGTATACATGTGCCACAATGGTTTGCTGCACCCATCAACCTGTCATCTACATTAGATATTTCTCCTAATGCTATTCCTCCCCAGCCCCCCACCCCATGACAGGCCCTGGTGTGTGATGTTCCCCTCCCTGTGACCATGTGTTCTCATTGTTCAACTCCCACTTATGAGTGAGAACATGTGGTGTTTGGTTTTCTGTTCCTATATTAGTTTGGAAGCAGGAGTCTTGACACATTTTTGAGAAAAGAAAAAACTATCCACTCATCTATTCCTGACTTTTTTTTTGTTTTTATATGTTCCTTTTGATTTTTTGTCAACATGTATACAATATTGTACAAAATAGTAATCAGTCTATGTATCTTTTCATTTCCTGTTTTTTCATTTATTATATTTTAAGACATAATAAACATTTCCCTATGTGTTTATATAGACTTCATAATTACTATTTTAATAGCCACTAATACTTATGCTGTTTTCAGCCCTGTTCTTAAAAACTTTTTTCAGTTGGTTATTACTTCCACTTCTTTTTTCTATTAGAATTAACACTGCAAAATTACATATAGCTCTTTTGAACTTCTTCCTTAGGATAAATTTCTAGGATAAATGTATCCTTTCTTAGGATACATTATTTTTAGGTCAATTTTTTTTTTTTTTTTTGAGACGGAGTCTTGCTCTGTCGCCCAGGCTGGAGTGCAGTGGTGTGATCTCGGCTCACTGCAAGCTCCGCCTCCCAGGCTCACGCCATTCTCCTGCCTCAGCCTCCCGAGTAGCTGGGACTACAGGCGCCCAGCACCATGCCTGGCTAATTTTTTGTATTTTTAGTAGAGATGGGGTTTCACAGTGTTAGCCAGGATGGTCTCGATCTCCTGACCTCATGATCTGCCCACCTCGGCCTCCCAAAGTGCTGGGATTACAGATGTGAGCCACCGCTCCTGGCCTCAAAGAATATTTTTAAATGAATTTTGTGATATATTGTTTGGCACGCTCTACAAGGAATATAGGAATTTATGCTCAGTGTTCAGTGCAGTAATTTCTTCACAATGTCATCTCTTCTGGATTTTACAATAGTTATCTGTGGTTGTGGTCCAGTCTCATCCTTGAAACCCTGAAGGACTCAACTCGAAATACTTAGTTACATCACGTGCATTTCAGCCAGTGGCCTTCCAATCAGTGGTACCATTGGAAAATAAACTTTAGATAGAACTGTTAGTTGGCCTTCTGTGGACAATTACTTAGGACTTCTTCTCCTCTCTCTTTTCTGTGATGAATTTTATTGGAGAAACTTCTTAACCTGAGAAACAGAAACTCACCCCAGGCATTACATCTGTAAGGTGAGTATTTCTGCTTTCAAACTTCCCAGAAAACTGAAAAAAACCAATGTTTCTTTCTGGATCAGATGACTTGAGGTTCCTTCCTAATGGGGACCTGAGCCAATCTGTAGCCTCCACAAGTGAGTACTTTGGAACTAGAAAGGTTGGACATCCTCTAGTGTCATATTAGAAAGCTGGAGAATCAATTTGTGGCCTTTTGGACACTGGTTGCTCATTAAAATCCTCTTTTTGCATCTACTTTCTCACCGTACTTTGTAGCCTGATTCTAACTACTAAATCCAGCAACCTTTTCTTATACTTCTCATCTTTTTGAGCTTTCTAGCCACTGTTCAAATGAATCAACTTTATGAAGTAGTATCAACTAGTAGCCCCATTTTATAGATGAAAATTGGAAGATTTGAATCCAGAAGCTCTGGCTCCAAAGCTCACACTCTTAACCACTGTGCTGCTTTTGTGTTGATGATTAGCTGCCCCTCTCTCTTCCTTGAAGTGTTCTTTAGCCTGTCTTCTATGTGCATTCATTTCTTGGTCCATTTCCACCTCTTTGTTTTCTTCTTCCACACCTACAGGTAAACATTCAACAAGATTCCTTGGTGATGACATATTTATCTCCAGTAATAATCCTGTCAACTGAAAGTGTACATATACATCACTTTTCTTCCTGCTGGTTGAACATCTGTATTTCCACAAAACCCAACATTTTCAATTTTGACTGCATCATCTAACCTCAAAACATGCTTTTACAGGGTACATTTTTTATTGACATATAACATAAATGCAGAAAAATGTACCAAATAATAAGTGTACTTTGAGGAATTTTCATAAGGGGAACACACTCTTGTAGCCAGCACCAAGATTAAAAAAAAAAAAACAGAACATCACCAGCACTTCAGACACACCTCTTGTGCTTTTTCCAGTCACTATCCACTTCACCCCAATAATAAGCAGTATCATAATTTTTAACATTATGAATGAGTTTTTCCTGTATTTGAACTTTATATAAATGTAGTTGAACTTTTGTGCTCTTTGGTGACTATCTTTTTTCATTCAGCATTATGTTTGTGATATTCCATGTTTTTGCATGGAGAGGTAGTTCATTTACTCTATAATGGCAGTCCCCAACCTTTTTGACACCAGGGGTTGCTTTCGTGGTAGACAATTTTTCCATGGACAGTGGGTGGGGGGTGGCGATGGTTTAGGAATGAAATTATTCCACCTCATATTACCAGGCATTAGAGTCTCACAAGGAACATACAACCTAGATCCATTGCATGTGCAGTTCACAATAGGGTTTGTGCCCCTATGAGGATCTAATGCCGTCACTGATCTGACAGGAGGCGAAGTTCAGGTAGTAATGTTTGCTCACCAACTGCTCTCCTCCTGCTGTGCGGCCTGGTTCCTAATAGGCCACAAACTGTTACTGGTCTGTGGCCTGGAGTTTGGGGACCCCTGCTGTGTAATATTTCGTTATGGGAACATACCACTATTTATAAAGTTCATTTTATTGTTGATGGACATTTTGGGTGGTTTGCTGTGTTGGGTTAATATGAATAATGCTGCTTTGAACATTTCTGTATAAATGTTTTTAGTGGTTATATACATTCTCTGGGTTTATGCCCAGGAATGAATTGTTAACTCCGTATTGCCTGTTTTTGTCTGTTTTCTTTCATTACTCGTAATGATTTTGTGATTCGGCCATTTTGCTTATGTCAATAGTTCATCACTATAATTAGTGAATAGTATTCCATTGTATGGATATGATACCATTATTTATCTATTCACCTGTTGATAAATAGTTTCCAGTTTGGGCTATTACAAATGAAGCTGCTAAGAACACTCATGTACAATCTTTGTGTGGACATACATTTTAGTTTCTTTTGGTTAAATACTTAGAAGGGAAATGACTGAGTTGCAAGGTAGGTGTATATTTAGCATTTTAAGAAGCTGCCAAATTGTTTTGGTGGTGGTTGTATGTGTTAGTCCATTCTCATGCTGCTATGAAAAAATACCTGAGACTGTGTAATTTATAAAGGAAAGAGGCTTAATTGACTTATAGTTTCTTATGGCTGGGAAGGTCTCAGGAAACTTACAGTCATGGCAGAAGGGGTCTCTTTACAGGGCAGCAGGAGAGAGAATGAGTACCAGCAGGGGAAATGCCAGATGCTTATAAAACCATCAGATCTTGTGAGCACTCACTCTCTATCATGAGAACAGCATGGGGAAAATCACCCCGTGATTCAATTACCTCCCACAGGGTCCCTCCTAGGACATGTAGGAATTACGGGAACTACAATTCAAGATGAGATTTGGGTGGGGACCCAGTCAAACCTTATTATTGTACTATTTTATATTCCCCTCATTAGTATATGAGTTCCACTTCTTCCCCATACTCGCAAACACTTGGTAAAAAGATTAGTATGTTCAATATTTTTAATCTTAGGCAATCTAATGGGTGTGTAGTGTTATCTCATTAACATTTTAATCTTCAATGTATACATATGTCATAACAAGTGATGTTGAACATCTTTTCATGTGTTGATTGGCCATTCATATCTTGACTTTGGTCAAAAGTCTGTTTATATTTTATCGAGTTTTAAGCATTCTTTATGTATTTTGGGTGCGAGTTCTTTACCAGATAAATATGTTGTAAATATTTTTATGAGTGTTTTGCTTTCTTATTGGTGCTTTCCAAAGAGTTAAAGTTTTAAATTTTGATAAAGTTCAATTACCAATATTTTTGCTCTCATGGATAGTGCTTTTGGTGTCATATCTAAGAAACCTTTGCTTGCCCTAAGATCTCAAATATTTTTCCTGTGTTTTCTTCTAGAAGTTTCATACCTTCACAATTCTCATTAAGATGTGGAATACATTTTTAGTTGATTTTATGTATGGTAGGCAGTAGGATTGATTTTTTAAAAAAATATGGGTACTTAGTTTATTGAATGACATTTGTTAAAAAGACTTTATTTTCCCCCATTGAGTTGCCTTGGCATATTTGTCAAAAATCAACTGGTCTATTTCTGGACTATATTCTGTTCCATTGATCTATATGCCTACCTTTACCATAATATTAAACAGAACGAATTACTATAGCTTTATAGTAAGTACTGAAGTCAAATAGAATAAGTCCTTCAACTATGTTCTTTGTTCAAATTACTGTGGCCCTTCTAGGTTCCTTGAATTTTCATGCAAACCTTAGAATCAGCTTGTCAATTTTTATAAGAATGCTTATAGAAATTTTGATTTGGATTGTATTGAATCTTGGGAGGAATTTGGGCAACATTGCCATTTTAACAATATAGAGTTTTATAATTCATAAATGTGCTATCTCTCTGAATTTATTTAGGTCACAGAAGTTGGGATGGGAGACAAGATGTTTTGACTTCAGTGCTAAACCACCATAAGCCTCAGTTGTTCAACTGTTGGTTTCAAAAGTTGGAAATAATTCTCCTCAGCTACGTCCACTGCTACTTCTTTCTCCTTTCATCTCTTCCTTTTTTCTTCTTCTTCTTCTACATCTTTTTCACTGAAAGCAAATTTACCACAGGCTTGGTGTTTAATTCATATTCTATCTCTGTCCTTCTATTGTTCAAAATTTTTATATTGTTTTATTTTCTAAATATCAAGTTCACTTTCCCAAAGAGGTGGATCTCTCCATGAAATGAATTCTCAATCAGCTGATTAAGATTTTCTTCACCTTGCTGCTCTTGAATTCCCTATGCCTGGCACATTGATGAATGGTTGTAGACTATTCCAAGGATATGCACTGAAAAGGAAGACTGCAGTTTTCTGGATGTTTTAGGCCAAAAATCCTGCTCTTGAGATCAAAAGGGAGCAAGTTGTTTCAAAAAACATTGTTTATCTACTAAAATCAATTTTTCTTGAGTAATCTCTTAATTTATCTCTTCACTTTGGTCTTACAGGCGCCACATGTAAACACATATCAGTTAGTACAAGAAAATATTTTCAGTCAAATGAAATATACATTCTTTACAAAGTGTACCATAGAGTTCTTTGTTTTTGTCTCACTTGTAGACTTTTGGCTGACCACATCAATGATCACACTTTTTATATTTTTTGGTCAGGTGAAGATACTGTAAGAAATACTTTTAATAAATGTGATAGCCAGCCTGCGAGATGGCTCCCAGAGATTCTTGCCTCCTGGTATTCATGCCTGTGTGTATTCCCCTCCAGCACTGAATAGGGCTGACCTGTGTGACCACTAGGATATTGTGGAGATGGTGGGCATGACCTTGGACATTAGGTGAAAAAAGAATTTGTGGCTTTTTTTTTTTTTTTTTTTTTTTTTGGCTCTCTTGGATTATTGCTCTAGGGGAAGCTAGCTCCCATGTCATGAGGACACTCAGGCAGCTCTATAGAGAAGCTGATGTGGCAACAGAGGCCTCCTGAATAAAACTAACAGTAATTTGCCAGGCATGTGAGTGCACCAAATTGAGAGGAATCATCCAGCCCCAGACAAGCCTTCACATGATATCAACATCTGCACTGCAACCTTATGAAGCTGCCTACAGAAACTATGTGAGATAATAAGTGTTTATTGTCATCGAAGCCACTACATTTTGTGGCAATTTGTTATAAAGCAATTAATTAACTAGTACAGCTAGTTAGAAAAGCTTGAAAAATCTTTCTTAAATCTCATTATAAAAATCTTTATGTAATTTTGTTTTCTACTGTGATGTCACTAATGTTTGAGTTAATTTGTTATTCAGCAATCAATAACTAAAACAACTAGTTAGAAAGACTTGAAAGAAATGTTCCTAAATCTCATGACAAAACCCCAGTATAACCTTGTTTAATATAGTGATAAGCTCTTTAAATAGAAAGATCTGAACTGTTTTTTGCAAGACATGAGTGATTTTTGTTTTAGCGACATGGCAAGTGGATAGGTGTTCCTTCCAATTTTCCTGGGGGAGGAATTAAGATAAGCAGTATGAGGTGCACTCTCATCCTCACCTCTAGTATGAAGTAGAGGAGAACATAATGGTGCTCTCTTTTCAGAGTCCCAGGCACTAAACGAAGGTCAAGAGAACTCCAGGGTTTCTTGTGTGAATATCTCCGACTTTGAAAACTTGGGACATTTCTACATTGTTTCATGGATGTATTCTGATGTGCTAAAAATCCTTCCTTTGTGCCACATATCGGCATTAAATGACTGAGGTGTAGACTCTTGTGAAACTTTCATTTAATTACGCATGAAGCTCTGTAGAATTTCACCCACAGAACAGGGGTTGTTTTGTCAAGTGTTCAAGACCTCAATTTGCCGTTGGCTCACCCCCAGCGCAGTCATGCGATTAGTCACGCAAGTAGTCACGAACACCCTTTACCATAAAGGAATAATCGCTGATGGCCCCACCGGTGCTCCTTCCCCCAAACATGGCTCTGAAAACTAAATTCAAACATGTGTGTCAGTTCGGACTTATTTTTCATGTTTGTTTTGCCCAAAGCATGGACCATGTCAGAGAAGATGGAGACACCTTCACGGCCTGTTAGTCACATCTCACCAAAGCTTCTCAATGGGCTGTCAGACAAGAAAGGAGCCTCCTGTAGCCATCTTAATCAGCATCTCCCATCTGTGAGGTCATCGGGATATTTCAAACAATCTTCAGCTCTCATTAGTTGAGTGCGTTTCACAGGCAAGTCCTTATCTTTTGTAACTTTTGCTGCCACATCCTGAGAAAGCCTCTCTGCAGAATGACACTTTCCCTATGGGTCAGCCCGCCATAATGAGCCACCAACTGATGTGCCCTTTGCACTCGCTAGCCGTATATGTTGATATTAACCTTTCGTGTTGCGAGATGTCGCTTTTACCCTTGGCTTCTGCCATGTAAGTCTCATTATTTCTAATAGGCTGTGGCAATTAGGGTCTTGGGGCTGTTGATCGCAGCCATGTGGAGCGGGGAAGGGGCACTGGGGAGAACAGTTGCTTTTTCTTTCATGAACAATGTGATGCATAGCTCAGCCCAGATCTGCAAACAGCGAGCTGTAGTAGACCTCCGGCCGAGGATGGGAAATTCCACACCCAGCGCTTTCACATGTCCTTCCTTCACACCAACTACTGGCTATTCGCAAATCCCTTTTGTGTAGAATGACATGCTTGGCAGATATTTCAGCACATTGGATTTGGCCTAATAAAGAATTTATTAAACAAGATTATTTGGGAAAAATGGGTACATTCAAAGGCACTCTTTTTTTTTTTTTTTTCTTTTAAAGATAGTTGTCTGGAAAAGGAAGAGGATGACACTGATGACCAGCCATCTTGGGTGGCTCACAGGTTCACTAAGGAGGCAGTGTTGAGCCTGATGGATCCATGAAGGCCCCTCCGACTTGTAACTATAAAATCATGACTCTTGATGGAACTCTATAGTTGTTGAAACCTGGTGGGCCACCTACAGCTGGAAGTAAATAAAAAGTTGTTTCTTCAAGGTTAGAACAATAAATTGGTAGAATCCTAATAGGGAAAAGGGAATGAAGAGGAAAAAGTCCACAGTAGGGCAAGTACATAAGGAAGCTACAAATAATTAAAAACGTAATATAGGGTCAGCTCTCACATTCTCTTTAGTTCTTTGACCTGTAGCTCTTACTATATTAGAAGGAGAGCAAAACAAAATTAAGCATGATTTTTGCTTCAGACTAGAAAGGGTTGAAGGCTAAGGGACAACAGCTCAGAGGAAAGATATTAGCTTATTTATAGGTAGCAGAGCTTGAATATTCCACATCAGGGCAAGATTTTTCCAAAGAAATTCAAGAAAAAGCCCCTATATTAATCTGCTCTTTATGAAAATAACACTTGGGAAAGCCCCTGCAATGAATGTCTCATAAATTAAGGGCATAAATTCAGAAATCCTAGTGTGATACTGCTAAAATAATCCCTCCTGGCAATGGAGCAATATGACCTGCTGAGAGCCCCTTACTCCTGAGAGCTGATTTATTACTTGCTCTGCAAAATGACTCATTTAAAATGTAAGTTCATTTCAGCTAGGTTGGTCACAGTATAAATATGTTGTAGTGGCAAGGTGGAGAGTTCAAAATATATAGCCAGTAAACATCAAAAATTAATTCTTTGAATAGGTAAGAAGTCTCCAGTAGAAAGCATAAGAATCAATTTTCCTTCCTTCCTTCTCTCCTTCTTTCTTTCCTTCCCTCCCTCCCTCCCTTCCTCCACAAACATTTAATCAACTTGTGCTATGAGCAAGCACTGGACTGGGAGCTGATCATACTATGCACCTGGTAATGAAATCTATAGCCTCTTTGCTTTCATAAGTGCCTTTTCCAGCTACCCCAACCCCACCTGGCTCCAATTTCATTCTTCTCCCTTACTCCATGCCTGGGAAAATAGAATATAACCCACATGGAGGAGAGGAAACTGTTGGGGCACAGAGAAAGTCTCAGTGGAGTTCAGAGGCATTTACATATTTATGGCATTGGCTCTTTGGTTTTTCTTTCTTGGATCCTTTTCCTCCCATTGGAACATTGCTCCCCAGACCTCTGGAGCAGTACAAAGGGCCTGGGGCTGCCTCACACATGGCAGGGAGGATCCTGTCCTGGGAAGTCCAAGCAGGAACAGGATAGGACTCAGGGAAGGATGGCTTGGGCCAGCTGCTCTCAGACCCAGGGAGAAGAGTTCTGGCTCCTCTTATTTCTTGGGATCATCCTTCCTTTTTTGAGTTTTTAAGGCTTTCCCACCTATCTGCCTATCTATCTATTATCTATCTATCTATCTATATCTATCTATCTATCTATCTATCTATCTATCTATCTATCTATCTATCTATCCATCCATCCATCCATCTGTCTCTCTGTCAATCATCTATCTGTCTGTCTGTCTACCTCTCCATCACAGTACCTAAAGGGGACTTTAGAAGGTAATAAAAATGATTGCAAATGACTAAACCTATTGAACTGCCAGATGAGAAAACTGAAGCTCAAAGAAGGCAGGTGAGTTTACCAGGGTAATGCAGTGTCTGGTAGAAGCTGCTCACAATCTTAATTCTGTAAGTCTTTAAATGCAGCATTTATTGCCTACGATGTTATGACTCTTGGAATAGTTACTAAACTTTTTTGTTCTTCTGTTCCCAATTGGGATCCCCTTAGTGACCCTTATTGAGAAAAGTCTTCTAAGTTCAAGAATAGAGGACATGTGGGAGAGGGTGAATTATGGAGCTGGAGCTGGAAAGAATTCAGTGGCGTGACTGTGCTGTGTGTACTGTTGTCAGCTATAATTCAACCGGAGCTCTTACAGAGAACTTTCTTAATTTATGTTTAAAGTTTTTTTCCCTCTAGTGCTGTGTCCATAAATGGCCAGATTATATGCGACCATTTTCTTTGGTGTTGTTTATAGTTATCTTGTGCGAATACACAAAGTTGAAGCACTTCTTTCAGAAAATAAAATTATATTATGATAAACTACAGTTTGGAAGTAAATTTGGTGGTAAGTGAGCATTTCCTGGCCCCGAGGATACTATGTAGGGCAGCAGTGAGGTGATCAGCCCTCTGACCTTAGAAGGAAGAACTTGGAGGAAGAGCGCACACACCTCACAGGATGTTATCACTTTCTCCGTAACTATTTCCACATTGTGTTGCAAACCACAATTCATGTCTGTTTCTAAGAGACCGTGAGATATTTTTCAGTTCAATTTCAAACTGCTTCTGACAATTGAGAGGGCTTCACAGCTTTACAAACTGATCAGTGGTTTGGGCTTTCGATTATTTGATGCACAGAGAATTTCATGAAGGAGTGTTTTAAATGAAACTTTCACATTCATTCCTGTTCCAATTGGAGGGATGCACAGCACAATTCAGTGGTGTAGCATCTCACAGTGGACAGATTCGGTGTCCATTTGACATTTGACAGTGGGTAAAATTTCGTTCCCTAGGTTTTAAGGTTCAAAGTGAAAAAACAAACCTTGTATGGAAATAACTGATTGTGGAATGCGAAGGACCTGTGATCATGCAAAGGTGACAGAGCAGGTAAAATGCTTTGGACAGGAGGGAGAGAGTTTGCAGATAAGGAACCTATAAGGGGCAGGAAGAGGAATGTAGGACACTTCGGGATGTGGGTCACATTTTGTCCTGGAATCAGTACTTACCAGCTTAGTCTGAGGTCCTGAGACAGAAGTGCTGCTCATAAAAGTAAATTGTGTTTCTGCAATGAAATCTCTGAAACTTCAGGAGAACAGCACTTGGTCAGCTTGCTTGGGGTTACTGGTTCATGGTGACATACAAGTGTGTGTGTGTGTGTGTGTGTGTGTGTGTGTGTGTGTTTAGAAGGTGGGTGCTCGTTGCTTCATAGAGCAGTTTCAGGGCTATCTGTTTTGAGCTTAGGGTGACTCCAGATAACCAAGAGTAGGAAACAACTCCCAGGGTGATGATGGCAGCAAGAGTGACCACAAAGTAAAGTGGTGACTTTTTTTTGACTATCTTCCCTGATTGTGTGGGACCCTCAAATATTTCCCCCAATTATTTCTGGGAATCCCAAAGAGCTACCTCTTGAGTCCTCTAAACAAATTATCTCAGCAGCCAGAAAAAAGGGACTTGCCATTTTCCTTCTTCTCTGCCTCTGAATCCATTTGGTAATTATGGCCAAGAAGTCACATGTAGACTGCATTGCAGTGGGGTGTGGCTGAGAGGACTTGCTTTAGGGTAGAGCGAAGTAACATGCTCTTTATCTGTTCATGTAACACAAGCAATCTGTCTTTTATTCTACATATTGTCACATGGTCCATAGAACATTCAAGACCTGGAAAGATAAGTCAGAAAAGAACACTAACAACAAAACCAAAACAAGTAGACAAACAAAACAGCTTTGAAATACAGCTCCTGTTCTGTAAGAGCACATAGTCCATTGGAGGTCCATTTACACACACACACACACACACACACACAAGAGTGTGTAAACAGTGGTGCTGGAGTCTCCTGACATTGTGCCTGGCAGCACCGCATCAGAAAAGAGCCTACGGGAGCAGAAATTTTGAGATTGGAGCCATATTTTGAAGGAAGAGTAACATTTGGACACGTTCAGGTGAAAGGAGGGGGAATTTCCTAGGTAGAGAAGTGGCATGTGGCAGGAACTTGCATGAGGAGAAGCTGAAGCCAGCTGTTTGGTTGGTAGGAAGATCAGTTTTTCAGGAGAAGACAGTCAGTGTAGACAGTCCACACTGGCAAGGTAGCCTGAAGTCAGGCTATGGAGGACTTCAAGGACACCCTCATTGGATTTGGGGCCCACCCTAATGCAGGATTATCTTATTCCAATCCTTACCTTAATTACGTCTGCAAAGATGGCATTTCCAAATCAGGTCACATTCTGAGGCTTTGGTGGAGGTGAATTTTTGGGAGATGTTATTCAATTCACTACAGATGAACTAAGTTTGGGGCTGACTATAAACTGCTATAGTTGGGGCAGCAAGGAAAGGCATTTTGGAAGGAATCATATTTGAGTTGATACTTGACTGAGGACAAAGAAGAAGTCATGTGAAGTTGTAAATAAGCAGAAGGAACACCAAGAGGCAAGACTTTAAGATGACAATAAGTTTAGTGTTTAGAAAGAATGACAGCTTTTTTTTGTCCTCTGTGATGTGAATTTTCTCCCTTGAAATGGTGCTAAAGCATTTAAGCCTGAAGAGACAAAATAGGAGACAATCGTGAAACTGAATCCACTCAATCTATCTGCTGCTCTTGCTAAGGTCAAGGCTGTGCCGTGGATGAACATGACCTCGGCTGAAAGTATTTGAATACTATTGGTGTCCCACGAAATGAACTAAATTATTTCACGATTCTCTTCCTCTGCTAAACTTTGTTCTCAGAAATTAGAAGCCCAGAAAAGAAGCTCACACTCAGTAGTCAAACTCTCATTGCAATGGAAGCAGCATTGCAGAATTTATTTAGTGCAAAGAGTTAGGAAATTTGGGTTTTAAATCCCAAGGTTAACAGTGGCCAACCATGCCCTTTAGGTAAGTCTCTTTACCTCTCTAGGCCTCAGTTTTCTCATCTGTAAGGCAATGTTGGACCAGATCACGTGAGGGCTGAGGCAGAGTGGGACTCTTTCAACTCTCGCTTCCTAGCTTCACACAATGCCCCAGGAATTGTCTGGCCTTCGCAGGATCTTCCCAGAGTTCATGGACTCATTTGGCTCTTGGGTAGCCAAGGCTCTGAGTGTGGAATAGTTGTAAAATACCATGTACAAGGGTTCTTGTGAATACACTTTCACTTCAACTTGACCTCTAATGTGAAGCCCAGTTTCTGAGTGTGGATTTACAAAGGCTTTCCTCTATACACTTCTCCTTGCACCTGGAGAACCTGCTTGTGGACTTTCAGATCTACCAACTACATTCCACAGAGCTCTCTGAGATAGGGAAGGAAAACCGGGCTTTACAGCTGGAAGACCAGGACTTTGTGAATAAGACAATTGTTCACAGCTATATGTTTACCGCAGCCTCTTCTAACTTTGCCTGTAATTACCTTGGCCCTATGCAGTGAAGAATGTGTCTGCACTGCAGCGGGACTCTTAAGTTCCCGTTGATTCTGAGTAAGTCCCAAATATATTTTTATTCTGTCTTCTGGTATTCTGCTGAGCAGAGATACCAGAAGTCTGTCTCTTTCCTGCTCTGTGCAGGAGGTGATGAGCTGCTTGAGTGGCTCTGCTATTAGCTCACTGGTGACCTGGTGACCATCTCATTCTAGTCGGCCCAGGACAATCCCAGCTTGAAAATGGAAAATTCTGAATCCTGGAAAACCCCTCAGTCTTGAGCAAACTGGGAGACTGGCACTCTACAGCAGTGCATGAGGGCTGCTTGAAGTCCAGGAACAAATTTGGAGAGTAAAGAAGTAAACTGAACACAAGCTGGGCACGGTGGCTCACGCCTATATTCCCAGCACTTTGGGAGACCGAGGTGGGCGGATCACCTGAGGTCAGGAGTTCGAGACCAGCCTGTCCAACATGGAGAAACCCCATCTCTACTAAAAACACAAAATAAGCTGAGTGTGGTGGCATATGCCTGTAATCCTAGCTACCCAGGAGGTTGCGGTGAGTGGAGATCGCGCCATTGCACTCCAGCCTGGGCAACAACAGCGAAACTCTGTCTCAAAAAAAATAAAAAAGGAAAGAAATAAACTGGAGACAAAGCATTAATCCTAATAGAAGGAAATAATGATCCACAGGCAGTGCCATGGAGCCAGCTGTGAGCTCTCCTGCTGCTCCCTTCTCCCAAGACATCCCGCTGCAAGGCTGTACAACGCTATGCTGAGCATAGGGAGTCTCTGGACGCCTCTGCCTAGCTGCTTGGCTGGAAATCTACCTACATTTAGATTTTCTAGTAATACTCACTTTGTTTTTCTTAAGAGACCCTGTCTGACTAAAACAATATATAGCAACATAATACATTCTGTAAGGAAAATCAGTAGGAATTCCTTACCCTGAAAAACATCTTTTCTGGCTCTGTCACAAAATAGGCCCTAGTGGGCGGTGGCGAAAGGACCAGCACTTCTCGTCACTGCTGATGCACAGGTGAGAAACTTGGATTGTGATTTCTGATGCTATTCTTTTCTCAAAGCAATCAGATTTTCTTGGAAGTTAGTTAATTGCAGTCTTAGGGGGAAAAAAAGCGAGGATGGCTTGGAACATCCTAGTGCTGTGGACTGAATAAAAGGAGTTTTCGAGAATATCAGAGGCAGTGCTTAAAGGAGCTTCTCCTAGCCCCACTGTGAAAATGTGAACATCAAATAAAAGACAACCACAGCTTCATTAGTCCAAGCTGAGTTTGTGAAAGGCTGTGAGTTTGGTATAATACTCTAAAGAGATGAGTGTATAAAAACATAGCTAGCATACAAAAAGAGGTGAATATAACAGACAAGCAAGTTAGTATATATAGATATTCTAGCTTTTAAAAAATATTAAGTATATGTCTGTTTTAAAATATTGATTCGTATTTGTTTCTTTCTGCACAAGCAGGAGAGAATAAACTGAGGGACCTAAGAGTCAGCCATGATGCCCCTGGAGACGTCTGTTTCAGGAGCAGGAGGGATTCCTCGGCATTGCGCCATTCAATGATTAGGAAGGAATAGGGCTCAAGAAATCAGGAGTAGCAGGAGAGCTCCACAGTGTACCCCACCCTGATGAATTATTCAGTATCCTAAGGAGGGAGGTCATCTTTCATTTCTTAAGAGAGGAAATCTCAGCACGGGTCCACTAATGAGAAGAAACTACTACTAAATAAAACATTCTTCTTTTTTTTTTCTTTTTGAGACAGAGTCTCACTCTGTCACACAGGCTGGAATGCAGTGGTGCCATCTCGACTCACTGAAACCTCCACCTCCCCGGTTCAAGTGATTCTCCTGCCTCAGCCTCCCGAGTAGCTGGGATTACAGGTGCCTGCCACCATGCCCAGCTAAATGTTGTAGTTTTAGTAGAGATGGCGTTTCACCATGTTGGTCAGGCTGGTCTCGATCTGCTGACCTCAGGCAGTCTGCCTGCCTTGGCCTCCCAAAGTGTAGGGATTACAGGCGTGAGCCACTATGCCCGGCCACATTCATTTTTAAGAAGGCTAACAGATCAGGCCAATATGTCAAAACTAAAGAATAATGCATGAATGCATAAGGACATGCAAATTTAATGAACACTTTATTTCTGGGAAAGAAAAGTCATGCAAAAATGAAATCTCTATGAAAGTCAGGGACATAAGAGTGCTACGTGGTGAAAAGAGGGCTATATTAGGTATCTATCTCAGTGCAACAGATTATCCCCAAACCTTAGTGGAAAAGGAAGAAAGAGAAGGGCAAGAGAAAGGAAACCAAATGTCTGCTCTGGTGGCCTAGGAGTATTGCCTAATGTCAAAACAAGGAACAAGGGAGGCCAAACACTCGGGATATTTCAGGGCAAGAGATGATTGTGGCGGCCAGGCATGGTGCTTTTTAAAGCTCCCAGGTGATTGTGTCAGGCATCAGGGTTGAGAAGCTTTATCCCAGAGTGTGACTTGCCAATCTACATTTACTTTAGTCACAGTCAACTTGGTTAGTAGAGGTGTTGGTGGGGGGGTATAATGAACACTCACTGAGCATCAGTGATGTATCAGGTTCTGTGCTAGGGCTCTTTTGTATATTTCCTCGTTGACTCCTCACAATAGCCCTGGGCGAGTAGACAGCAGGACTATATTATCACCATTTTATAGAGGCAGGAACAGAGGCTAGAAAAGTTTAGTAAACTGAGACTGTCTTCTCCTCATGAAGGAAAATGGTGAGCAGTGGGCTGCAGAAAACAGAGTGTTTGGACTTAGAAAGCGATACCCCAAATGAAGTCCTCAGAAGCAAAAGTTTTGTCCTGACCTTATCCCGCCCTCCTGACTCAGTCCCATTCTCCACCTAGGCTAGCCATAGAAACTAGAATCCCTCTTCTTCGAGGTGAATCATAGAGACCAGAACCACTTTTCTCCAAAGCCAGCCACAAAACCTAAAAATATCACTCTGACATTCTTCTGCCTTTCTGTGTAAAAACTGGCCACAAAGAAATTATCTGGCCTACTTTGTTTGACTGCAGGTCATAAGACCCCATTCCAGTGAGGGTCCTGCCCATAATCAGAAGGAAGGAATGCTGCACAGAGGCCAAGAGGAACCCAGCCAGACAGGCCTTGCTGGATCCCACAGTCTATTAGCGTTAGATTATAGCCTTTTTGTTGAATCATATTTCTACATGGCTGTCCCTACTTTGTTGAACCTAAGCTGTCACACTTTGTTGAACATGGAAAATTTCCCTTGCATCTTTGGGTTTTCATTCTGAAGGCTCTCATGTACACATTAACAATAAATTTGTATGCCTTTTCTCCTATTAATCTACTTCTTGTCTTTGATTTTCAGTAAACCTTCAGAGGGCAAAGGGGAAATTTTCACTTGGCCCCTACAAGGACGAGGTTCAACCAGGGGGAGCAATGATGGGTGCTGGAAGGGAAGTGATGGGGGCGGGAGGGTAGAGGAGGGAAGATCTCTAGGCTTAAATCCAAGGCTGGGATGTAAATACGGAGCTCTTTCTCCTTCTTTGCCCTTGGAACATGGTGCTGTGGCTCTGATGAGCTCCTACTGGGTGTTGAGTAACTTTGTGTGACAAGAATAGAGAAACTGAGAAGAAGAGGCCCAGGAGGAAGGGTCAGGAAATGCAGATTTCAGGTCACTGAAGAGGCCAGGTCAGTGAGGACATGGATGATCCTATGGAACACGTCAATGCTGCTCCAGGAGCAAAAAGATCATTTCAGGGTGGGGAGAAACTGGGTGTCTGGAGGCTTCAGGTTGCTGTTGTCAGCAGTTATTAGAAAATGTTTTAAAGCAAATATGCACATGCCTACTCACCCATGCACACACATCTGCTTCTAGAAACAAACTGCATTTCTTTGCTACAACAAAAGGGTCTCATTACTTTATTTATGTGGAGAATGACAGGGAATTCCCTTCCCATAAGAGCTGCAAGTTCACCTTGAAATGCAAAGTGGTTGACTGTGCTACACTCACTTAGTTTCTCCTTTTCTGAACATTTGACATCATTCAGTCTTTGCTGATAGGGAATCCTGCAGCTCAAAATCATAGCTGTTGGGGCCATTTCTTTACTCTGGTAATTTATAAGGCCTCTTGTGCTAACCTGGTAAATGACTTGGGAAAGCCATTGGTGCCCAAAGAATGATTGAAATCAGGAGCCAAGACAAACTGGGAAAGATGGTCATGGTGCTAGGTACCAAATGAAAATAAAGGAAACAAACTGACTACTAAATCAACCTCAAATGCCCTGCATTGTGCCTTAGAGGCAATGAAATAGTAGTGCTGGCTTCCTAAAACAGGAACCCTTCACCAAGCAAGAACTGCTCATTTCAGAGTCTGAAAGGTGCCTTCTAAATCACAAAAGAAACAAGAGGAAGTGAGGTCGTTGTTAGAGGTCTGAGTCTGGGATAGAACAAGCCCCTATGTCTATGATACTAGGCTTGGGACCTAGGATGTTTCAAGACCTGGAGAGCTGTGCTTGGCTAGACCTTGTCGCCTCTCATCACTGAAGCTGTTCCCAAGCACCACAGGCCCCTCTGGGAAATTAATGATGGTTGGAGACAAAGCCAGCTCCACAGTCAAGCTGGGGGCATTTGAGGAGTCCAAGATGAGGAAATAAGGGAGGGTATGGATGAAAGAGGCAGAATATTTGCTTGGGTTCTGATCTCTGAGGCAGTATGTGGCTCAGATCCAAACTCTGTGGAGCTATTTCCTATGCTGGATGGAGTTCTCTCTTACAATATGAAAGCTTTAAGTACTGAATGTACTGTCAGCTATCTGGTGAATCTCTCCTATGCACAGTGTTGTCATATATCCAGGTGAGAGATGGAGCCCAAGGTGTGTCATACAGGCTGCTTTTTCCTTTCCAGAAAAAAAGGTAAGAATATTTTTGTTTAAGATGAAAATTAATGAAAGGCCTTTCTTAAGAGTTATGGACTGAATATTTGTATCTCCCCCTCCCCAAACTTATATGTTGAAGCCCTAACCCCAAATGTTAAGGTATTTGGAGATGAGGTTTATTGGGAGGTAATTAGGGTTAGATTAGGCCATGAAAGTAGGGTCCTCATGATGCAATGAGTGGCTTTGTAAGAAGAGGAAGAGAGAGGGGAAAAGATCCTATGGTACTTAATGAGAAAGCAGCTGTCTGAAGCCAGGAGGAGAGCCTTCACCAGAATCTTACCATGCTGGCACCCTCTTCTTGTGTCCAGCCTCCAGAACTGTGAAAAAATCAGTTTCTGTTGTTCAAGTCTGTGGTGTTTTGTCATGGCAGCCCAAGCTGACTAGACATTAAGTACCCACCTTTGCCCATGCTGGCCTGGGCTGTACTGAGAACATCTACCTTTTCATTGACTTTATCTGTCCCCAAATGGAATATTCTTTCCCTCTGATTGTGGCTTCTCCGGTGGGGATCAGATGGCCAATCTAGTAGCAGATAGGTGGCATCATAGGAAACTGGCATTTTGTAGGTCAAAAGTTATTTTTAAAAAAGCCATTGAAAATTGCTGCCATTTGGCCTATAAAATGGCTTTTCCACGTGGTTCTAACATCCCTGACATTGTGTACCTAGTCTATGCCAGGTATTGTGGGTGCCCAAAATGTAAGAAGCACCTTTGTCTGCAGAAGATTTATATTATACCAGGATTCAGCAAACTGTGACCCACGGGCCAAGTCTGGCCCATCACTGGTATTCATAGATTTCCTGGAACACAGCCACACCCACTTGTTTACTTAATTGTCTATGACTGTCTTCATGCTACAAAACCAGAGCTGAGTAGTTGAGCAAAGACTGCACCACCCACAAAACTTAAACTATTTACCATCTGACTGGTTAGAGAAAAAGTTTTCTGAGCCCTGCATTACACAGTGGTAAGACTCAATGATCACTCATAAACACTGCCATTTTTCTTATTGCAATTTCACACATCTCCTACCTTACCTTTCTTACCTTTCGTCACTATTTTTTTTACTCCTCTACTTATTTGAATTTCCAAAGTCTCTCCTTTCCCCACTCTTCATGATTTTTGCTTGTTTCTGGCTCCCGTTCCTTTCTACTCTCTTCTGTTTGCTTTTCATTCTTCTCTTGATTGGCTTCTGCTCTCCCATCCTTGCCCGTCTCTTCCCACCTCTTCATTCACTTCTTCTTCTTCCACGTTGTTCCTTCCTCTTTTCCTCTGTGCCTCCTCCATGGAACTGGTTGGATTCTTTGACTTAGGATGGATGGATTGACTCACCTTCTCACCATTCACAGCGGCCTTTCTGGCCCCCACACAATCTTATGTAGATTTCCCTCTTTAGATCTCCTCAGTCTCTGAAGCAGGACTGATACTTAACTGGTAAGGAAGGTAGCCTTGTAAGAATCAGTGTTTATTTAGACTGTCTGCTCTGATTGGTCAGTGTTGAATGTTTTGCAAATCATTCTAGCCATCAGATCATCTGCCTCAACCAGCCAGACAGCTCAAAATTTGGAAATGTTGCCCAGATACCTTTCTCTTAGAGACTCTATGAATTACTGTTTGTGGGCTCAGCCTCTGGGGTTTTAATGAGGCTCTTGTTGTTTCTATAGCATTGTAAGGCTGTGTCTAGAATTCAGAAATTAAGTCCATTCAAAATTAGGATGGGTGTGTATACTGGGTGGTGCCTTTCTTCCCACAAAGTAATGTGTTCTGAATCTAAGATATTCTGTGGTCAAATGCTTCTCAGAAGCCTGTACCAGTGGTTGCTAAAGACTTTCTTATGCAATAGTGTTGGAAAAAAATACACCAAAAAACTGGGTAGTGTGGTCATTTCTAAGCACTCATCATTGATGCCAGACTGACAAAAGACTTTATATTTCAGGGTTATTAACCATCAACCCAATCCACGATTGAATTGAGAGGAAATGGCCCCAGCACACAGCAGCCACAGGCTTTGCTTAGCTTTGAAGAATGTTGCCTAGAATATGTTTTAGTGACAAAGACTTGACTGCATTTACCTAATTTTTATTTATTTATTTATTTATTTATTTGTTTATTTATTTATTTATTTATTTTAAGAGACAAGGTCTTCTCATGTTACCCAGGCTGGACTCAAACTCTTAGTCTCCAGGGATCCTCCCACCTTGGCCTCCCAAGTAACTGGGCGGAACTCCACGCACATATCACCATTCCCAACTTTGTCTAAAATTTGAATTTATTCACCCTAATTACTTTTCTTTCTCTTTAAAATGTTTTTGTCAAAGCTGTGCTCCCTTTTTGCTGTGCTGAGTATGGCAATTTTGATTTCTGTATATTTTTAAAACTTGTGGACAAACCACTTAATCATTGTATCTAACAATAAAAGTCACAAACTTGTTATGGAAAAAAGAGAAAGGGATTTAGTCAAACAATGTGTAATAGACATTTGTTGGTTGACTCTGTAGCTTCTGTTATTTTCTTCCTAGCAGCCCTCATTGGAGTTTGGGAATCCATTTGGCTCTATGGAATCTGATTCCACCTGGGGCTCCGGGGTGGAACATGTGACCCAGACCAGCACATTTGGCTCCCCAGTTGTGTGGTTGGCCCTGGGTAGACATATGACCAAGCAAATCCTATTAGAGTGAATCCCAGGACTTTTGCTTGGAATTCTAGAACAAAAATCTTCTTTCTTTCCTGCTGGATGTAAGTGAGAAAGCACACAGCTCGGGGACCTCTTGGTGAACATCTTGGAACTATGAACAATATTGGGCAGAGGCTAGACAAAAGGAAACTAGGTGCTCAGTGAAACTGTTGAGCTGTTGGACAATGCCTTAACTGAAACCTCTGGACTTTACAGTTATAACAGCCAATAAATTCCTCTACTTATTCAAGTCAAATTGGGTTGGGTTTTCCATTACTTGCAATCAAAATATTTCTAGCTTATGCACAGGACAATTAAATAATGATCATAGGCATAGAAACAAGAGACCAAAGGCTAGGTACTAGTGTCTGTTCCATGCCAACTAACTGGGACCTTCAGGGGTCCTTATCCTCTCCTCTATGGGCCTCAGTCTCTAACATACAGAAAGGAAGTATAAAATTGGGCTTGGTGCCTTCTAAGATCTGTTTTAGATATAAGAATCTCTGAGTTCAACCCTCATCTTGATCCATTGCAAACTAGCTCTTGGTTTGCCATTTCTGTCAATGGCCCATCACACTCCACACTCCCAGCCTCTGGATAGAAACTTTGAAGTCATCACTGTATCCAACTCCAACTCCATCTCTTCTCACCAACTCCAACTCCTCTCTCCTCATTATCTCCTACATCTGCTCCATTGCCAAGGCTTGTTAGTTCTTCTTTCTAAACATCCCTTTTAATCTTTCCCTCCTTCCCATTTCTTATGAACATGATTCATGTCCAGGCCTTCATCTACTTGCTACATCTCCCTATAGTTCCTAATCCCTTGAATCCATCTTCCTCATTCCTGCCAAATTAATATCCTCAAACAGACTTTTAAAAATTACAGGAGCCCCACAATGGAAAAATAAAGTCTACACTGCTCAGGAGGCCTTCTGTGTGCTCCATTCATTGTAGCTGTCCTGGCTTTTTAACTTGGGTTACTTATAGCCTTGATTGAAACAGAAAGAGGAGTGTTTTTTTTTTTTTTTTTTTTTTTTTTTGCGGGTATTTGGAAAGGACGTTTTCAGGAAGTTTTGGAGGCTCATATAGTAAATCTGTTGCTGGGCCCAAGTTGTAGAGGAATACATGTTGGTGAATGAAGCATGGCAGCCTTAGAGCTGACAACCCAGGGCCCCATGAGCACTGCGTCCTCTACACACTCCCTCAGATGAATGTGCCCTGGAAAGTGTGTGGCACTGTTAGGTGTTAAATACACTTATTAAAGCAAGATATATCTTATATGTGCTTGACTCTGAAATGATGGGCATTTTAAACATTTGTGACTTTAACCTAACCAAAACAGATATTGGTTAAGGTCTAACTGCTCTTCTTTTTAAAGCATATGTTAATGTATCAAGTATATATTTTATTGGGACACTCTGTAGTAGGTAGCTGTGAAAAAAGTGACTGTTGACTTACTATCTTCTTGGAGTTATTGCTGGATTAAGAGAAGACATTCTCTGTTTTTTTTTTCTTTTCTTATTTTTAATAACAGAAACCCTGGCCGATAAAGGCCTGTGTGCTCTGAGAGAATGTGCTGAGCCGGCCTTGTTTTTCTCCTGCTTCCCGTGACAGGGCGCTCCTCCCCACAGGACTTGCCAAGTCCTCATGCATGTTGAGTCAACATTTTGGATATGAGCTCATTACATGGGAGAAAGTGTTTAAACAACAGCTCAACATGCAAGTGTACTATGGGCTCTTTCCTGTCAATGTTTCAGTTCAAATTTCCTGAAGCTTGGAAAATTGCGTGTATTTGTACAATATCTCAGCATTCTCCCTCTGGCCTGAAGTGAGGCAGTTGGCTTCCTGCTGTAGACTAAACAAATGAATAAAAGATTCATGCCATGTATATAGTGTATCTACAGCTTTAGGCATTGTCTATTTTACTGACTGCCTTGTGGGTGTACTTATGTGTACAGTGGCCCATTGTGCTAATCCAGTGGTCAGAATAAGAATTAACATTCTTGAAAACCACTTCAGCTGGCCAATTTTGATTTCAGCTAGCAATCAAGTCAATTTGAACATCTAAAAGAACTAGATATAGTTATTTTCTTTATATTCATGGGGGAAGCAGGGGATCTAGAAGTGAATTAAGCTTCTTTGAGGAATTAGGGTTAGGAAAAAACAGGTAAGAGATGAGAAGAAGATAAGAATGACTTGGGAGGAGAGACTGGGGAGATGAATGGTGAATGGGTAAAGATGGAACTTAATCTTCACTGCGTTGTCATGTCACAGACCAGGTATCAGTACCCACTGAGTACTCCCTTATTCTTCTCTCTGGGGGAATATTTAGCCCAGAATGTCGTGAGTACCCCAGGAAGATGTTCATTATCTAATTGGTGCTTGAATAACTGAATTTAACTTTTTGTGTGTGTTGCCCTAACCTGAATCCCTTAGACATTGATAGTAGAACTGTGGAGAAGTATCCCTGGAGATAAGCCACAATCTCAAGAAGGCTGAAGAGTAGAGGAAGGAAATGGATAATAATCAGAAGAAGTGATTCAATCATCAAGGCTGTATAAGCCAAATTAAGTTTAATAGTAGATAATACATAGAGAGAAATTTCTTCCTCTGAGTCATATGTGTTTATCAGTTTTCTATAGATGTTGATTGCCTTTGCCATATATAAAATTTTATGCTTTTATGAGACTTTTCTTAAAAATTTCTCTTGGTCAAAGTTGAACAAGTAATGAGTTGAATTTGGGGGGTAAACAGTGGTTGCCCTTCAGAAGGCAGGTGTCAGCTCAGTAAAATGTAGATTCACAGGTGAAGAGTTTCTGAAAATGTGGGACTCTGGAATATACTATATGTCTTTCCTTTTCTCTTTACTTCTTCTTTCAACTTTCCAGTTTTCAATTGAGAACAAAGCTTATCTTTTTTTGTGTGTGTGACTCTGAAGCAATGTTTACCACCAAGGGTAGGGGCAAGAGGTACACTCTCTTCTAAATAACTTGGGGTTTTCCCAAATAACCTAAGGTGTGGGGCTCTTTGGGACTTAACACGGCTGACGCCTTTGTGGATGCATGCTGATGGGCTGAGTTTCTTCCTAGGATATGGGGTATGCCTGGCATGGAAGGTACTCTAAATTCCCTGATGGTTATGGCCAGCGTGGTAGGAGAGAATTAGAATCCATGTCCTGATAGAAGAGACTTTCTACATTGAACTTCCCATCCCCTCAGTTCTTGTCTTTCTTTCAAATCACATTCATAATATCCCTACACACCTCAGAGACATTTTTCTTTTTATCTAGCCCTACGTCATCTTGCTTGATAGACATTTGCTCTTTTTCCCCCTCCTCTCCAAAAAGGAAAGGAGAAACAAACAGCTAATATTAGATGAACAGACCTCTTTCTGCCTTGTTTTATAGTTTTGTAAATCATAGTAAAACCTCACTTATTCAGATTTAAAGGTTGAAGGGCAGTTCAGGTTCATGAATAATCTCAAACATTGAAAATTATAAAAATAATGTATTGTTAAAAGTAGTATGTATTTACAACAGTATGAATTAGTGGCTGAGAAAGTGGCCTCACTACTCCCAGGTAAGGTTCTTGCCGGCTTGCTCTAATGAATTGAGAAACACCATTTGTATTTAGTGTGTTTCTTGTTGGTTTGCAAATCTTTACTGCTAAAATGTTTGAAAACAGCTTGTCTTCTTGAGTAGTTTGAATTCCTCTTATTTACATTATTACTGCATCATAAAATATTTTGCTGGCACAAACTTCAGACCGGTTTGTATCCAGTTCGTGATTAACACATTATTCAGGATTGGATGAATCAGACCTTAGCCTAGATTTCCTATGGGAAGTTGCTAAGGCTCCACCGAGGAATATTTAGAAGGAGCAAAGCTGAGTCAAACCACTCAACAAATGTTTGTTGAGTCTTTCTCTTTTGTGCCCAAATAGGACTGGATGTGGTAAACTGGGGTAACATAAGTATAGCAGCTAAAAGCAAAATCAACCAGACAAAAAATACCCACATATTTTACAAATCACACTTAGGTCACAAGCACCTCTTCACCCCACACATCTCTTAGTCAAATGGCCAAGAAAAAGTAAAGTAAAATGATTTGAATTTCACTTCTTCTCTCTTATTCTGTCCAAATGCTGGAGATCAGAGGATAGACAAGAGGAGGGAGCGAGAAGAGAAACAAAATTTGAATAACCACAGAAACAATTGGCTTTTGAGTGAATTCTAAAGCAGACCACAGGAAAAGGAAACCATTAAAATATTTTTGTTTTATCCTTCTTTCTCTCTCTGTGTGTGAACCTTAATTTGAATCTCACTTGTTTTCCAAATACCATCTAGTTTCTCTTGGCATGCATCTCCCTGCTCATAATTCCCTCCACATCTTGAATGAACTTCACGTTTACCTCTTTGAACGTTATTTTCATTTGAAGTTCAATGCTTTTCTCTCAACTTAGCTGAAATTGCTACTGCTCATGAATTCATGCCCTGTACTCCAGCTTCCAATTTTTTGCCAGCCTTTGAGAAGTCAGTCATAACTTACAGATTCTGAACTACAGTCTTCCCTACCTTCTTACTTCTCTTTCTCATAGTTCAAGTTTTGGTCTATTCCTCTTACTCACTCTCTGGGCACACTGATACGGTTTGGCTGTGTCCCCACCCAAATGTCATCTTGAATTGCAGCTCCCATAATTTCCACATGTTGTGGGAGGGACCTGGTGGGAGCTAAGTGAATCATGGGGGCAGTTTTCCCATACTGTTCTCGTGCTAGTGAATAAGTCTCATGAGATCTGATGGTTTTATAAGGTGAAACCGCTTTTGCTTGGCTCTCATTCTCTCTTGTCTGCTGCCATGTAACATGTGCCATTCACCTTCTGCCATGATTGTAAGGCCTCCCCTGCCACGTGAAACTGTGAGTTCATTAAACCTCTTCTTCTTTATAAATTGCCCAGTTTCAGGTATGTCTTTATTGGCAGTGTGAAAATGGTCTAGTTCATACACGAAGGCTTTTTTTTTTTTGACTGTCCCTCTCTGAAAAGTACTCTGACCCAAAGGTGCCCCGATGCTCATCCAAAACCATTGAAGTGAGAGAAATGAAGGCAAAGCGTCATTCAATATGGTACTATTTTTAGATGAGGACGTGAGATACTGACTTATCCATAGAAAGTCAGTGTCATACCAAACCAAGTTCAGAGACTGTGGCTGCCGTAAACAGCTTTCAGCATAAAGGGACTGTGGATAGAGAAAGCAAAGAAGGTAAACTCTTTCTACCACCCCTCTCTCCCATCTCCTCACTACTGCTCTTCCCTGCTGGTCAGGGTCTCTGAGGGTTTTGATGGACAAAACTGTCATTTCTGCTGTTGAGAATACAACGCAAGAAGCAGCCCGACCTTTGTTAATTTTGGTATCAGGATCGAGAATATTTTCCTGATGGATTCCTATTTCCCTAGGAATTGCTTGAGAGCTGGGAGGCTGTGGTGGTGTCAACCGGTGATTTATTGAGGTGTGAGGGTCCCAATCTTTAACGGCTTCTCTTAAAATCACTCACAGCAGGCTGTGTATGGTTCTCAGGGCTGTAATCGCAGTGCTTCGGGAGGTCAAATTGGGAGGACCGTTTGAGGCCAGGAGTTCAAGACCAGCCTGGGCAACATAGTGAGACCCCATCACTACAAAAAATTTAAAAATCAGCAACGTGTGGTTGTGCACACCTGGAGCCCCAGCTACTTGGGAGGCTGAGGTGGGAGGGTCAGTTGAGCTCAGGAGTTCGAGGCTGCAGTGAGCTATGATCACCACTGTACTCCACCCAGCCTGGGTGACAGATAGAGACAGATGATCACCACCCAGCCTGGGTGACAGATAGAGACCCTGTCTCTAAAAAGAAAATGAGAATTAAAACATCACTCACAGCAAGCATGTAGCAAAGCATGTGGTTAACATTACCATATAAACATATACATGTAATAATTGGCAAAGCGTGTGACTAAAATTATCATACAAGTCTACATTTTAAAAAGAATTGGCAAAATTTGTGTTTAAACTGCATCACACCATCATTTGTAGAAGGAAGATGCTAAGAAAGTGCTGTACTTTGGCACTGGGAAAATGCGTTGTTTGAAAGGGGGGGATATTCTAGATTTGATTTTACTGAGTTCGTTTAAGAAACTGTCTACATGGATTTGTATTGGTGGTATTGGCTGAGGGGTTGCTGGCAGATCATATCCACCACCTAAACACAGCTTCAACGGAGTGGCTGGTTACCTCCTCATGCTCCTCTCTCATTGCCTTCTCAAGCCCCTCTTAGTTAACAATTCCCAGGCTCCCACTGGTTGCTGCTGAGGTGCACAGGTGGAAGCATCAGAACCGTGGGACTCAGAACTCGGAGTAGAGAAGGATTCTGGGATCTGTGGAGTCTTAAAACTCAGGAGTCAGCCTTCATCGTTGCTCCTGCTGCTGCTGCTAGCTGACATTTATTTGATATTTCCCATCTGCTGGGAACTTTATGTACTTTTCATCTGTAGTCCTTCCAACAGCCTTGAAAGGGATATTTTCTCCTATTTTGTTGAGCTACACTGGAGGGTCAGACAAGTTAAAACATATTTAATATGGCACAGCCAGTTAGCAGTAGAGATCCCACAAAGATGTCTGACCACATACCTGACCCCTTTCCCTGCACCCATGTCTCCTCAATGATGGTGGACCGACCTGAAGAACGTACAAACCACTGCAATCATGAGATGACTATGACCAATTTTAGCCTTATTTGATGTCCAATTCCATACGATTATTCAGAGATAAACTCTCATTTCCCTTTGCAGGCACACAGGGCCATCACTGCAGCCCAAAACAACATTGCAAACTCCTATCCAATTTCCTGTTTCTATATCTTTTAGAGTAATTACGGCTCATCTTTCTGGGTTTTCCCATTGATATTTATGCTTTGTTGATTTTTCTACAGATGCGTTGGGGGCACATGTCCAAATTAAATATCATTTTAGTTTTTCCTGCCTCTTATTTTAAGTTCTCTTTGTACTTTACTCTCCATGGGATTTGTATTATATTCCAATTAGTATCCTACACATTTAGGCTGGAGGCCATTAGCTACACTTCCATATCACTAGACAAGCTCACGGCATTCAATTCTACCTGTTATTTGATTTTGGACTCTTAGAAATTAGACCTTGATCATAGGTAATGCTTGGAGTCAACCATTGAAGACCACCTTTTCCTTTCAACTTGAACACTGAATTTACCACTCTCACCAGCCCTGCAGGCCAGCAGGCTGGGTGTAATTGTCTATAGCTCATAAATAAGAAAGTCAAGGCCAGCAAGGTTGTGAGGCTTGCCCAGGCTCATGTAGTGATTATAACCATGAGCAGGACTAAAAGCTTTTGACTATAAAAGATCAAAACCATTCATGCCCTAACTACATTTTATATAAAAATGATTGACAATTTTTTTTTTATTAAACTGCACTTTATTTGTTGGCTTAAAACAGCTTTCAGGTTTTTAAGTGAGTTATGGTCACCTTGGAATGGCTCTGGGTAAAATGCTGACATCGCTGAACTATGTTTTCAGCTTCTGGAGCTCCTACTTTCATTCCTTATCTTGGGTTTTGTCCCCACCTCCATATTTCCCTGGTAAAGCAGAGTCTCTGGCTGCTCCTACCCTCCCCCTGCCAACTCCACCTTCTGGGTCCGAACTTGGAAACTCTGGCCTCTTGATGCTCCTTAAATCACAGCCTGACTATGGTGGTCCTTTGCCCCTCAAGTCAAAGGTCCAGCTTTTGGTGGATTTCTCAGTCTGGGGCATCTAAGCTCAAAGTTCCTTTAACAGAGAACAAAGCTTTTCATTCCTCAATCAGAGCTAAGATGCAAGCATGTGCTTGGGAGAGGTGACACTTTGATTTAGAGCCACATGAAAAGGTAAGTGACTGATGTCATATCTGCTCTTAAGCTGGTTTTAATGAGCATGGAGAAGGGAGGGCAAGGGCATGAGTATCTGAGGGGGCTGGTACAGAATGGATGTCCCTGAGAGAGTGGAGAAGGGACCCGGGAAGCAGCTTGGGAATGCTCATCTCAGGGCTACTGGCAATGAATGGGCTTAAAAATGCTGCTGACTTCACAACTGCACTGAGTGTGGCCTCCCCACCACGGGTTACCACTTTTCACCTTGATCCTTCTTCCCAAGAATTCTTGGCGTCAATGTAAACAAATCAAGTCAATTATTTCTCACCAGAAAGGGTGTGGGGAAATAGTGAAAATTAGTGCATCCCTTTGAAAAAATCTTGGCCTAGTAATTTAGGCCAAGAGTCATAAAAATGTTCATGTCTTTTGAATCAGTAATCTTTCTTTTGGGAATCTAGCCTAAGGAAAGGATGCCAAATAGAGCGAATGCTATGTAATCTGTTCCACAGTGTAGGGGTACAAATACTAACCTGTTTCCTAGTTAGTCGCTTGAACTTCCAATACCCTATTAGTAGGAAGTCTAATGATGACTTTTGAGGCTCTGTTCCAATCCCACCTCTGTTGGTCAAGAATACTGGGAGCTTATTTAGTCCAAAGAGGGTCAGAGAAAGAAGATAATGAGATTCATCCACAGCAGATCTCCCAGTTTCCATTTCTGTTGCTTCTGCTGCTAGCACCTGCTTCACTATTGAACATGGTGGGCCTGGGCATCCATGGCCACTGGCATCCTGGTCACTGCTAGGTCCAGCACAGGCTACAAGAGTCCTTTGAAATCTCAGAGCTCAGCTTATTAATAGCCTCCATATGCCAGCTGTGAGGCCTGTGTGGCCATGTTCAGTTGTCCTTTCTAGAGCAAGCATGCTGTGCCAGGGTGGCTGGATCCAGAGTGGCTTCCAGCCTTGGCTGCATAGTGAATACAGCCATGCCCCCATGTTTCATCTGCATCATAGCCAGAGACTGCCTTTCCTCATCAGTCTTTGTCTCCAGGGCCATTATCTTTCTCAGTGATGGGATCTTGGGTGGTCATACCAGTACACCCCTCCTGGGTTTCTCTAACTTTGAACTGTGGGAGGAAACTTTGAATTTAGTTTCGTCTCTCTTATGGCCTTGCTTTTAGACAATTTAAACATCTCCTTTTAGTCATCAGATTTGCACTATGATGGCTCTCATCAAAGACAATTTTGTGACAATTTTGATAGAATTCTACTTTACCTGAATACCAGAATAATAGACACTTATCTCTCTATTGTTGCATAACTAAGGCAATCACTCAGTGATATTTTATAAAGCAATAATAACAACAGCGAAAATCAGCTTCTTTACTTGAAAAACAAAAATAAAACATCTATATAGACATGCAGATATTCATTGAAAACTGTTTATAGAAATCATATGTGAGAAGACTCCAAAGACACAACATTAGGGGGACTGTAAAGTAAATTAGGATGTGTCTACTCAATGAGACAGCATGTGCTATTAAAATGATAATGATGAAGATTACGAGAAAACTTGGGTGTTATCTCTCCTATTTTCTAAACTTTTAAAAATTGTCAGGTTAAAATGAATAAAAGATTCTTAAAATTAATTCTTGACATGAAACTGTTGCCAATGGGACTTGCCGATGATTCATTTGGGAAGGTGAGGGAGAGAGAACTTAAGGATGACTTCTAAATGTTTGCGTTCGCCAATGGGGTGAAAATTGCTGCTGTTTGCTAAGATGAGGGAGAACATAGAGAGTCTAAGATAGACACTGGGAAACCAAGACCTTTGTCTATACTACATTTGAGAAACTTCTTAGACATCCATGTAGTGATATAGAGAAGTCAGTAGGATATAAGAACTTCACCTTAGGGGACAGGTCAGATAAATCAAGCCTAGAAATTTTAATTTTGAGAGCCATCAGTATGTAGATGGTATTTAGAGACATTAGACTAAATGAGCTGACTTACAAAGAGCATATAGATGGACAGTATAAGAAGATCTGGGACAGAACCTGGAGTCATTCCAGAAGAGATCAGACAGAGAAAGACAAACAAGCAAAAAGGCCTGAGGCAATGCAGCCAGTGAGGTCAGAGGAAAAGGGGAGAAAGTGGTGTCATGGAAACTGGGAGAGGAGACAGCTTTAAGAAGGAAGGAGTGATCAACTCTCAAATATTTTCAAAAGTTGAATAAGATGAAGACACAGTGGTGGCCACTGCATTTGGCAAAAGAGGTTATTCATGGCCTTGAAATGAACAGATTCAGGGGCATGGAGAGAAGGAAGTTGACTAGAGTTGGCTGAGCTAAGAAAAGGAGGTGAGGAAGTGGAGCAGTGACTACAGACAATTCTTTGCAGGAAGGCGTGCTGTGAAAGAGTTGAGAAACAGGATTGTGTCTGGAGGGAGCTATAATGTGAGAGGATGTTTTTTTGGAAAGTAGGCACCAGAACACATCTGACTTCTCATGGAAATGATCCAGGAGGGAGAGAGAAATTGATCATGTCGGGGAGAGAAGGGTTTATTGCAGGAGAAAAGTCCTTGGGAAGGGCAAGGGGATGGTATACAGAGTATGAGTGGAGAGATTGGTTTTAATGAAATGGACATGCTTGCTCTGCAGATCCCTGGTGTCCATATTAAGAATCCTGGCATACATACTAGGTGCTCAGTAACTCCTTGTTATTATAAGCATTAGTCTCCTTGAATCACTGAGAGGAATGATTGCTTGCTGGTCCATCTCATTGCTCAAAAGTCAGGCCTTGAATGAGGCATTGGCAATTAATATGGCCCAGACAAAGAAGAAAATGATGAAATGACAGAGAGGTCTGCCCTTCTCTCCTACAGCCCCACTCAGACAGGCTATACACAAGGGGTGTTGATATGATATGCTTAAAAATGAAAATATCCCAGTAATTGAATAACTGATATAACTGTCTTTAAATTGAGCTCTTCAGAGCTCCTGAGAGCGGCCACCAGGGAAATGGGCAATGTGGAGAAAACCACAACCTCAAAACCTCTGCTATTGTGCAATCAGGATGAAAACCACTCGAACTGCCCAGAAGCGGTCATGTGGTTGAACCCTGAGGAGAAAAGCTCCTAACCAACTTGTTTAGCAACCTAAGAGAACACAAGTTACAGTTGTAGTTCCAGAAAGTGCTGTATTTAAGCTGGGAAGTCAGAGCTTTTATCTACACGGAATGTTATCTTTTATCATTAGGCTTCACTGTTGAAATAGCGTAAGTAGATCTTCATTGCCAAATAGCTCATGAAGAAAATGTCTATGTCTTCAAAAGCATAGTTTAAAAAGAAGAATTTCTACAAAAAACCCTGAAATTTTCACTTGATTTCTTAATAAAAAACCTAGGTAACCCAATACAAATTTAGAATTGAAACAAATGTGGATCAGGCAGGATTCTTAGTTGCAAACATCAGAAACCACTTCTAACAGATTTCTGCAGAAAAATAATTTGTTAAAAGAATAGTGGAATAGTGGAAATAACCCTGATGTCCATTTAAATAAAATATACTGTGATGTAGTGATACAATGAAACATATGACAATGAAAAAAGAACAAAACACCAATACAAACAACAACATGAATATATCCCACAGACGTAATATTGAATCAGAGAAGCTATGCAGCATGTATTGAGTATAAACTGTATATTTCCATCTATATAAAGTTCAGAAAAAGGCAAAACAAACCTATGGTGCTGGTGTCAGGATGGTGGTTACATTTTGGTGATAGGAGTGGTAAAAGGGGATATGAGGAAGAATTTGGGGTGCTGGCTACATAGGTGTGCACACTTTGGAAAATTCATTGACCTGTGTACTTTTTTCCTCTATCTATGTCTTCATCAAAGTCACACAGGAGAAATCAACCCGAGAGCTATTAGGTAGGTCAAAATGTCACCTAAGTGCTGGGTATGCAGATTTGGGATGTTAGATTCAAGCAGGCTTCTCAAACATGGCATAGAACTTGAATGAGCACATCTCTGAGCCACACCAGATGCTGTTGTTTGCTCTGTGGACCCTCTGCCTGAGTTACGCACAAATCACAACCAGACATCTAATTATAAATGCATGTGTTTGTTTTCTGTCTCCCCAGCTAGAATGTGAGCTCACTGCTGGAACACAGTAGGTACTCAACAAATATTTATTGAATGCAGTTGCCTTGTTCATAACTGAGCAGAATTCTCCTTCTCACGGATACGTTCTTTCTTTAGATATAGTAATCTCATCAGTCAGGGTCCAGTCAAATATTGCTGTCCTAGGAACACGTTTGTTATTTAAAGTGATTTCCTGTATTTCTTCTCTGAATCATTCTCATAAGGCAATCTAATTTCTTGAGGTTCCAAGTTCATAGTGCAGGGGTCATCCCATGGTAACCCCTGCATACTCACAACAGGAACATGTAATATACTCATGACTGTGCAGTTTGACAGGAAAATGCACATTGGATGGAGCTGAGGGAAGTAGTAAGGAAAATGGTAAACTAAGAGACAGGAATCTGTCCATCAAAGAAGAGTGATGAGGTGATTTCCTTGACCCAGATGAGATTGCACAAACACCATCTGTGTTTATTGCTTCACTTTCCCTGCCGTTGACACTATGTCATTCATTTTCAGGGCCTGCTGAAGAATTCAGCAGTGGAATCTTGCCCTCCCACTGCACTTCCTGTTGTTTAGAATGGTTTAGTAAAGAACTGACTGACTTCTCAGATGGAGAATCTCAGAGGATGCTTATCCTACCAGCTTTAAGCCTCACCTCACCCTCTAAAACAAGGCCCTAGGCTCTGTGGCCTGTGTTAGCCTCTCAGAGCCTGCTCTGACCAGCACTGGTGGTGGTACCCTGGGATACTGACCAGGCCTTGGCACTCGTCTTATTCTGGGGCAAGAGAAAGTAAAGAGAGAATGGGTTGCCCTTCGCAATTTTACTTAGACAGCCAGGAGTTGTGAGGCATGCCTGTAGTTTCAGATACTTGGGAGGCTGAGGTGAGAGGATCTCGTGAGCCCAGAGTTTGAATTCAGCCCAGGGAACATAGCAAGACTCCATCTCTAAAAAAGCTCATTTAAATTTTGTTTAGAATCTTCACACTTCTACTAAACCTGCCTCTCTTCCTCCCAGAGATGGGAAGTCAAATAATTATTCTACATGACCATTTTGTAGAATTTTGACCTACATTTCTCCATTTCATTCCTGAATGGGAGTAGATAAAAACTCAAAAGTCATCTCTATTCCGAGCTGAGTAAGAAGAAAAGAAACACCCAGGATGATTTTCTTCTGCCACCCTCCCTTGCGTATTTGCCCCTCTATTGCTTGCACATGATGCCTCAGTTCCTCTTTCTAGCTCCATCTCCCCTCTTCAGCAACCAAACTACATTTCTAATGGCTAGATAGACATTTTCACTGGGATCTACTAATGGCGTTTCAAACTCAATATAACTAAAACCATATTAATAATCTTTTATTCGATATCAAGTCTTTCTTCTGGTTTCTTTGTTTAGGTTAGCGACAGTATCATTCTTCTTTTCACCCAGATGCCAAATCACAGACCTCCATAGGCTCGTGTTGGTGAAGTCTTGCCAATCCTACCTCTAAGAATTTGATCCCTCTTTTCCATTATTATCTCCAACTTCCTAATTCAGACCCTTGTCACCTACCACCCATTCTAGCTTCCTTAAGAAGCAGTCAAGAATAGTGACTAAGGGTCGGTACCTGTGTCTAGATTAAAACACTACCTCTTCTGCTTTAGCTGTGTGAATTTGGGCAAGTTGTTTAGTCACCCTAAGCCTCAATTTTATCATCTGTAAAGTGGGCTAATAATGTTTCTTGCTATGATAATTAAATCAGATTATGTATATGAAGTGGTACCTGCAAAGTCCTCAGTACTGGTAGTGATTAGTACTACCTGTTCTCTCATTACTCCATTTCATTTGACTCACCACTGCTAGGTTTACCTTCAACAAGGCAGCTCTGATCATGTTTTAAAAATCCTCAGTACCCCAACCGGTATCGACTTAACACCTAACAGTCCCATTCTGGTATTCCAAATTTTCCATAAGTCTTATGACCTCCTACTGCCTTAAATTTACCCTCTGTTCCAGTCAAATGGACCTCTTCCCTCTTCCCTCTTCCCCACATCCTCTCCACAGTGTAGCCTTTGTGCATTTGCTTACATTATATCTTCTGTTTGATTCACCCTCCCTGTCCTTCAAGGTCTAACTTGAATGGCTGCTCTCTGATGACTAAATGTCTTTTTCTCTTCTTTCAAAGTCTCTGCACATAATTGCACCTGTCTAACATGATGACCTGATTCCTTGCTGGCCCTGCATGTTCATCTTACCTCTCTAGCTGGAGGAACCTTCATTCACCTGACTTCAAGTTGCCACATGTCGGCATTAAGGTTGAAACATTCAAGCAGTCATTTCCCCTTCTGCCAACAAGATGCTAAAAAACCAATTTGAGCAAATTCTCCATTAAGCCGCTTGGCTAGATCAATGTTTAATACACAAAGTCTTGCTCAAACAACAGCCAAAGCTGGAAAAAAATTGTGGCTATGAGACATGGAAAGGATCTAATTATTCTTCCTTAAGCAGTGTTCTTAACCCCAGCCTGTTTCCCAGCTTCTGAGCACTCTGCTTGAGTGATTAGCAATGCAAGATTGCACATTGGCCTTACCTCATATAGGATGAGGTAGTTCAAGCCAAATTTCTCAAATTGGTTTTATTTTAACATTTTTCTTCCCAGTGTGTCTGTAAGAGCTGGAAAATCATTGAATAGTTTTTAAAGAAAATTTGTGCCTTTAGCAGCAACTGGATGCAAACATCAGTTCTCATTTAAAAAATTTTTTTTCAGCTTTATTGGGGCATAACTGATGAATAGAAATCACATATATTTAAGATATATGACTTCATGTTTTTATATATGTATATGTTGGAAAATGATCACCTCAATCAACCTAGTTGATTTATCCATCACCTCACATAGCTGCCTCTTTTCTTTTGTGTTGAGAACACTTAAGATCTACCCTGGTAGCAAATTTCAAGTCTTCAATACAGTATTGTTAACTGTTGTTACCATGCTGTATGTTAGGTCTCCAGAAGTAACTCCTCTTGCATGGCTGAAGTTTTGTACCCTTTGACCGACATCTCCTCATTTCCTGTATACCCTAGCCCTGACAACCACCATTCTACTCTCTGCTTCTATGAGATTAACTATTTTAGATTCCACACATACACGAGATCAGGCAGTATTTGTCTTGCTGTGACTGGTTTATCTCACTTAGCATAATGTTCTCCAGGTTTGTCCACGTTGTCACAAATGGAAGGATTTCCATTTTCAAATATCAGTTCTCTTCAAACTCTTTGAGTACCCTGAGAAAATTTTTGGTTTCCAATGGCTGCTCATTTCAGAAACCATGCTACTTTCTAAAATCTCATTCAGGAGTAGCAATACTTTCCTCCAGACACTGGCCCCAGACCAGAGAGTGTGGGAGGAAAGCCATGAATCCTTACAGAAAGCTATGCTTTAAAAGTCTCAGGTTAAATTCCATTTTGAAAAGTTTTAGCACAACTTCCCTTCTCCCCAGAGCTGAACTTCACTTCATGCTATTTTTTACTCAGTTCAAGAGTATTTTTTTAAACAACCTGTCTCCATATAAGTTTTAAATACATTAATTAATAGGATATTGCTAGTTTAAATTGTAATATAAATTCAGAAAATATTTTATAAATGGGCCTATGCCATTCAGACTGAAAAAAATTATAAAGGCTTGAAACGTTTGTGTGCATAATCCTATTTTTATAATTTCAATATTTTGCATTGAAATATACTTCACACTACACTGCTGACCTGACAGTGCTATGAATGGCACTCAAAAAAGTCAGTCTTGTTTGATGAATTTATCTGTCAACAAAATGCCTCTTTTATTATTGTTTTAAAATATATTTATCTGATTTACTTTTGCCTTTTCTTATGATGTTCTGAAGATATTTGCATTTGCTTTCCTCTTTCTCTTTTTTTTTTTTTTCTTTTTGAGACAAGGTCTCGCTCTGTCACCCAGGCTGGAATGCAATGGCGCCATCTCGGCTCACTGCAACCTCCAGCTCCTGGGTTCAAGAGATTCTCTGGGACTTCAGATATGTGGAAAACATGCCTGGATAATTTTTGTATTTTTAGTAGAGATGGGGTTTCACCATGTTGGCCAGGCTTGTCTCAAACTCCTGGCCTCAAGTGATCCTCCCACCTTGACCTCCCAAAGTGTTGGGATTACAGGTGTGATCCACCACGCCAGTCCTTCTTTCTCTCTTTAGAAAATCATTTTTAAATTCTTTAAAAAAATTTTTTCAAGGGAAATTTTACTAGAAAATAGGAAAAATTTCAAGCATACACAAAAATAGAGAATATAGTATTGGACTTCAAACATCCATCACTTAAATTCCAGAATTATCAGTATTTTCCTACTTTTACTTCTATACATTTTTCCTTCATTCCTCCTTTAGTTTGGTTGATGTATGATAAGCGAATCCCAGAATTGTGTCATTTTACCTTTCTGTATCTAAGTATTGACTGCTAAACATAGTGTTTTCTTACATAACCACAATACAATGAATCATACCTATCAAAACTAAAAATGTGTTATTGATATCATCTAATACACTCTCCAAATTCAGATTTCCCTCATTGTCTTCAAATGTTGCATTGAAGATGGTTTGAGGCCAGGTGTGGTGGCTCATGCCTGTAATCCCAGCACTTTGGGAGGGCGAGGCAGGCAGATCACGTTTGAGCTCAGAAGTTCGAGACCAGCCTAGGCAACATGGTGAAACTCTGTCTCTACAAAAAATACAAAAATTAGCCAGGCATGGTGTTGAGTGTCTGTAGTACAAGGTACTGGGGGAGGTTGAGGTGGCAGAATCACTTGAGCCCAGGAGGTTGAGGCTACGGTGAGCTGTGATTGTGCCACTGCATTCAGCCTGGGCAACAGAGAGAGATGCTGTCTGAAAGAAGAAAGAAGAAAGTAGAAAGAAGGAGGAAGGAGGAAGGAGAAGGAGAAGGAGAAAGAGAAAGTTAGTTTGCTCAAATTAGAATCTAAGCAAGGTCCATGCAGTGTATTGAATTGTCCAGAGATGGAGAAGAGGCTGAAGAAGAGGCTTAGGTAAGCAAGAGCATCGGTGCAGAGGAAGTCCAGGAAACACTGAACTGGAGGAAGGGATAGAAGCATTACTTGAATAATGATCTCTGCGAGGTGCGAGTCGTGATTGGAACAATTTTAGCTATTATTTAGCCACTAGATTTTGCCTCTTTAAATGTCGTTCCATGCATACACTGAAACTTGGGGGATCCCAAGATTTGTTCTATTTAGAGATGTGACTTCCAGAACTATTCTACCTCCTCTATCACTTCTTACTCCAGTAAATATCATGGAACACCCTTCTCAGGTTGAAAAGAAATTTAGAGACTTCCAGAGTAGGCATTGTCACAGCTTTTGGTGGCAATCCATTACAAAATTAGCAGAGGAGTGTTATGTGAGATCTCAATTACTTTACCTAGTATTCTATTTCCAGCAAAGTAGACGTTGTGTTTGATAGTTCTGAATGTATTCTGTGTTGATATTAGGGTTTCTGGGTTTGCTAATCATACGAGAATATATGTCAGCAACTCTGGTGTTAATAATTTAGCCTATACAAATCAATTCTAATGCAATCTTGAAATATTGTGCAACCCACCTGTTCATTAATATTTCACCATCTGTAGATCCTAGTGAAAGATGGGCCAAATTCAAATATATTTTCTTTGGCTCTGGAGACAAAAATAATTGGCAATCAGCAGTGGTAGGGACAGCTTCTGTCAATGCACAGTAGAAGTCATGGAAGAACCCTCAGCTCCCTCCTACAGTTCTTCCCAGCAGGATTCAAACACATTTTTTCATCCAACAGGGAGCCCTTTAGGCTTCTATTCACCAACCCAGTGGGATCTCCAATTGCTGGAAATTTCATAAAGCAAAATTCCCCAGGGAGTTTCAACAGAGGTACTTGGGAAGCCAAAACCCCACTAGCTCTTTGGCCCAACTCAAAAACACAGCCACAGAATAGCTTCCCACACTCTGTGCTCCTAGCCACTTGAGATTTAGCAGCTGCATTGTTCTCCTTCATGTCAACTCCTGTCCACTGCAGGGGACTCTTGAAAGGAAGGGTGGTCTAAATGGAGGTAGGGCTGGGGAGAAAAATGTCATACTCGTTATCATCAGGCCACACATTTCTATAGCACTCTGTGGTTGTACGTGATGTTTATGAACATGGTACTCTTGATCCTCATGGTGACCTTGTAAAGTAGGAAATGCAAGAAATCTTTTACTCTGTTTTGTACATAAGCAGACTGAGGCTTACTGAAGTTAAGTGCCTAGTCCAATGTCCTACACTTGGCAAAGCTAGAACCAAAATATTGGTCTTTGCCCTCTAGTTCAGTGCTTTGTTCTTTCCCCCAAATGTCTGCAGTATAGGTTTTGCCTCATAGACAGTCTTTGACTTGGCTTCTTAACTGGTGGATCCAGCTCACTTGTATACAAAATAGGTATTTCTCAGTCTTTGGGGAGCCTGGGTGGACCTGGCACACGCCAGCAATCTCTGCCTCAAATGACCTAGTCCATTTACCGTAGTGTCATAAAATTGTCACTTTCTTTGTGCTTAATAATGTGAAAAATGATGGAAACCACTATTTTAAAGGAAAGTTTAAAAATGTTCCCTCTTTCTATAGTGCTTAATATCTGAAAGCCAATTAATATGCCTGACCTTGAAAAGTCATGTCTATCAACCATAAGTAGAAAATAAAATTTAATTTGCCATTTTTTAGTGAGCTTTTAAATTATACATCTCCCTGCAGCCTCTCATAACATGTATTGTGGATTAAAGTGCTATTTAAATACCTCTTTTTTCAAAACTTTATGATCAGTCACTATAGAAGAACTTCTTGTTCCTTTTTCTTCTGTCCTCCAATTGAATGATTAACCTCCATCTCTCTGACCACCCCCACATATATTTAGGTCAGATTTCCTGACCTACCCTCATGGTATTTAGCTCTGAAACAAAATAAGTCAGTCTCGTTGCGTGAAGCAATTTCTTTGTTTATACTTCAAATTGGATTAGCTCACGTCATTACTCTCACTTGGGCTACTATGAAAATTTTTCTTCTTTTCATGGGTTTTGTTTTTATTAGGTTTTCAATTCTGCTATTCTTGGTTCAGATCCAAAAGCCAATTACTGGAAACATGGCCACAGGCAAGATTAATATGTTCATTTTAACATCCATCAATTGCTTCTCTCTTTCCCTACTCCAGTCTTTTCTCTTAACACCCATTTGAGCACCCCCCAGGAACCTGTACCCAAAGCCTCATACATTCTCTGTCTTCACTCAGCTCTCATATTAAGAAGGTCAATTCACACTGAGTTATAGGAATGTGACTTTATATTGACACCTAGTTTACGATTTACAAAGCTGTTTCTCAAGCGTAGACGAGATTCTGAATGTTGGGGTGCATATTAGGGAAGAAATGCTTTTGGGTTCATCTTTCCCACACAGTGTCTGGACAACACTTTTGCATGAGGCCATCCAATGATCCATGGGAAGAATGCTGTAGTTTTTAGGAACCTTCCCCTCCAAGTGACAGAAAATGAACCCAACTGCTTAAACAAAGAGACAGTGCATTTTCTCATGTAACTGAAAAGTCCACCAGTATACTTGAGTCATGTCTGAATCCAAAGTCTTCCCACACCAGTTCTCAGGCCTTAGGACTCTAACTGAATGACATCTATCCTGGGTCTCCAGCTTGCAATGGCATATTGTGGGACTTCTAGGCTTCTGTAATTGCATGAGTCAATTCCCATAACAATCTCCTCATATATATATATACACACACACACGTATATATATACACACAGACATACACACACAAATATATATATACACACATATATAAATAAATATAAATATATATACACATATATAAATAGATATATATTTGTTTCTCTGGAGAACCCTAACACAAGACATTTAGTAGACCTATCCCCTTTCAATGTCCTCTTTACCACAAAAATTCTTCTGACTCAACCTCTAGAAAACTTTTTCTATGTTGGTGGTTAGGGAAACAAGTTCAGAGAAGCACAGCGAGGAGAAAATGGGGTACCTGTGAGAGATCTGGAAGCTTAACGTTTACATTCATAATACAAGGGCACCATAGAAAGACTAGAGCACAAAGACATTGTGTTTGAGATCTAATTAAAGAGCAGAGAGGCTGGCTGGCAAAGGCCTCTCCCATCTCAGAGAGAATAGGACCAGGGCTGTAAGAGTGATAAGGTCAAGAAAGTAGTGACGGAAACTGTGAAGAAAACACAGAAACATAGCAAGGGGTTTCTCCAGACTCACTGCAAGTTCAGCCCAGATCAGAGCAGCAGCAGCAGTTAATGCAATAAAGCACAGCAGGTACAGTGTGCAGTTCTAAATCCAGACACACCCTGAATTATATCCTCACACGTCCTAACTGGGTAAACTTGAGTGCATTTCTTCCTCTTTTAAGTGGGGATGGTGATATCATGTCCCCCTCTGTGGGTCGTGTGAGGATTGAGTAAGATTTCATATGTAAGGGGCTTAGCAACATACTGATTAAGCGATAGGTGGTAGGAATGAGATATTAATGTCTTTGATGTTCCCATTTTAAGTTCTAAGGACTGTTTCAGGGAGAAATGTCGGAAATCTGGGAAGAACTACTTGAGTGGTCCTTTTGGGGCTTGCAGTTTTTAGGCAAGTATCCACCCACTGGAGGACATTTTTGATTGGAGGCATAGACGCTATTGTTGTATGTTGTCAGGCTGTGTTCTCCCCCCCACCCTCACCACGTATCTATTTGCAGACATAAGGTCACATAAGGAGAAAGGATCTTGATGGATTTGCAGTTCTGATTTATTTAACTATCTGATCGTCAAATCCGGCCCTAACTAAGGCCATATGGCAGGGGAGGACTACTGACCATTAGGGAAGGGGAACATGTACTGGTGATCCCCAATTCACTATCAGCATCCACCAGCCCATTGCAAATGATGCACCTTAGAGAAAACATGTGTGTGTAGTGTATGTTGAAAGAACCTAACACTAGGAGCCATAACACTCCAGACTTAGACAGTTTTATTGTCAGCATATGGCACTTGGCCTAGAACAGAAGAAAGAATGATCTTTCCTCACATCTTAAGGAAGCAGCAACAAGATGGGGCTGAAGCCAGCAGAAATGGGGGACATATGACATGACTATAAATGGGGTCGAAACAGTCAAAGAAGAACTGGCTTGGTCTCAAATCTCGTGTTATCCTTCTGCCTTTAGGAACTGGGGTCAGATTTAACAGATTTAACATTTCTTTTAAAAAGGTCACATTGAACTTTTTTTTTTTGAGATGGAGTCTTGCTGTGTTGCCCAGACTGGAGTGCAATGGCATGATCTTGGTTCACTACAAACTCTTCCTCCCAGGTTCAAGCGATTCTCCTGCCTCAGCCTCCCAAATAGCTGGGATTACAGATGTGTGCCACCATGCCCAGCTAATTTTTTTGTATTTTTGGTAGAGATGGGGTTTGACCATGTTGGTCAGGCTGGTCTTGAACTCTTGACCTCGTGATCCACCCACCTTGGCCTCCCAAAGTGCTGAGATTACAGGCTAAGCCACCTTGCCCAGCCAGTCACATTGAACTTTATCTACCCAAAGGCAAATTTGGAGGTCATTCTTCCATGACATTTAATAGTCCTAGGACAAAAGACTTTTCTGAGTCTCTAACTTCAGTGGTGACATATTAACGGTCATTATCAGTTATGAAAACAGGCTTGAGGACTGTTGACAGTAATTAACTTTCCCAGTGCTGCGCTGGCACTGCTACTGGCAAATAATGTCAGCCACTGAGACATCTGCTAATTAGAAGGCAATTGTTTCCAACTTTCCATTGCTTCTTTGACCCATGCATGCCATATAAAAGGAAAGTTGGAAAATAATAAAAGCTGAAATTCCTATGCTGGAACAATATTTAGAAACCTCAGGGAAGAATCAAGATTAAAAACAAACCTGATGCTGGTCCAAGGATCTTCCTCTTGGAAATATACAACAATAGGTCTAGAGCTTTCTCCACTGCACCTTAGCTACTCCCAGAGTGCCGAGTCAGTGGTAGCCAGGGATTAAGTGGAGAAAAGAACTAGACTGAATCTTGTCCTTTCTCCCTTTTTATTCTTGCCCTGACCCCCACAACCTCAAACTTTTGAACTAGGGGATTGGAGGAAAGATAAAAGCCAAGAGCAAAAGTTTATGGGAGAATTCAGGAAAATATTCCGAATCCGTGGTTCTCAAACTTCGCTGCACATTAGAACGAACTGGGAGCTTTAAAAAACACTGAAGCCTGGGTCCTAGTTCAGAAGATTCTGAGGTCAATGGCGTGGGGTGTGGCACTAGGGTTTTAGAAGTCTCACTAAGGGTGCAGCCAAGGTTGAAAACCATTGTTTTAAGTTTCTTGCATTTAACCCAAAAGTGAGGGGATTAATTTGTGGTTTCCTCTTACCTTGCAAGATTTCATAATGGTAGTGTTTCTTAGCTTTAGATGAATATTAGAATTACCTAGGCAGGTTTTAAAACATGCAATGCTAGGGCTTCACTGTAGTTGAAACTGAAAATCTCTGATAGTAGGGCTTGAACAGTGGCATTTTTAAACATTAATTCTCACATGAGCCAGGGTTGAGTGCTACTACTAAGGCAAAGGTTCTAAACTTTTAGTGTGCATGAGAATCACCTGGTGAGACTATTAAAAATGTATATTCTTGCTAGCCTGGATCTCCTTGGTGACCACTCTGCGCCTAGTGCTGGGCCTCAGCACCATCCTGGGCCTGCTGCTGCTGAGGTGGCAGTTTCCTGCACACTACAGGAGACTGAGGCATGCCCAGTGGCCCTCACTTACAGACCTGCACCGAGTCCTAGGCCAGTACCTTAGGGACACTGCAGCCCTGAGTCAGCAAGGCTGATTCATATGGCCTGCATCAAAATCAAAGCATTCTTGGGGGGTGCCCAAGATGGCCGATTAGGAACAGCTCCAGCCTCCAGCTCCCAGCGTGAGCGACACAGAAGATGGGTGACTTCTGCATTTTCAACTGAGGTGCAGACCGACACCTCACACCTCACATGGCTGGGTACACCCCTGAGATGAAGCTTCCAGGGCAAGAGTCAGACAGCAACACTCGCTGTTCAGCAATATTCTATCTTCTGCAGCCTCCACTGCTGATAACCAGGCAAACAGGGTCTGGAGTGGACCTCAAGAAAACTCCAATAGACCTGCAGCCGAGGGTCCTGACTGTTAGAAGGAAAGCTGACAAACAGAAAGGACACCCGCACCAAAACCCCATCAGTACATCACCATCATCAAAGACCAAAGGCAGATAAAACCACAAAGATGGGGAAAAAGCAGTGCAGAAAAGCTGGATTTCAAAAAATCAGAGCACATCTCCCCCTCCAAAGGAACGCAACTCATCGCCAGCAACGGAACAAAGCTGGATGGAGAATGACTTTGACGAGTTGAGAGAAGAAGGCTTCAGTCGATCAAACTTCTCAGAGCTAAAGGAGGAACTATGTAACCAGCGCAAAGAAACTAAAAACCTTGAAAAAAGATTTGACAAATGGCTAACTAGAATAACTAATGTAGAGAAATCCTTAAAAGAACTGATAGAGATGAAAACCACAACAGGAGAACTACATGACAAATGCACAAGCTTCAGTAACCGACTCGATCAACTGGAAGAAAAAGTATCAGCGATTGAAGATCAAATGAATGAAATGAAGCAAGAAGAGAAGTGTAGAGACAAAAGAGTAAAAAGAAATGAACAAAGCCTCCAAGAAATATGGGATTATGTGAAAAGACCAAATCTACGTCTGATTGGTGTGCCTGAAAGTGAAGGGGAAAATGGAACCAAGTTGGAAAACAGTCTGCAGGATATCATCCAGGAGAACTTCCGCAACCTAGTAAGGCAGACCAACATTCAAATTCAGGAAATACAGAGAATGCCACAAAGATACTCCTCGAGAAGAACAACTCCAAGACACATAATTGTCAGATTCACCGAAGTTGAAATGAAGGAAAAAATGTTAAGGGCAGCCAGAGAGAAAGGTCGGGTTACCCACAAAGGGAAGCCCATCACACTAACAGCATATCTCTTGGCAGAAATTCTCCAAGCCAGAAGAGAGTGGGGGCCAATATTCCACATTCTTAAAGAAAAGAATTTTCAACCCAGAATTTCATATCCAGCCAAACTAAGTTTCATAAGTGAAGGAGAAATAAAATCCTTTACAGACAAGCAAATGCTTAGAGATTTTGTCACCACCAGGCCTGCCCTACAAGAGATCCTGAAGGAAGCACTAAACATGGAAAGGAACAACAGGTACCAGCCATTGCAAAAACATGCCAAAATGTAAAGTCCATCGATGCTTGGAAGAAACTGCATCAACTAATGAGCAAAATAACCAGCTAATATCATAATGACAGGATCAAGTTCACACATAACACTATTAACATTAAATGTAAATGGGCTAAATGGTCCAATTAAAAGACACAGACTGGCAAATTGGATAAAGAGTCAAGACTCATCAGCTTGCTGTATTCAGGAGACCCATCTCACATGCAGAGACACACATAGGCTCAAAATAAAGGGATGGAGGAAGATCTACCGAGCAAATAGAAAACAGAAAAAAGCAGGGGTTGCAATCCTAGTCTCTGATAAAACAGACTTTAAGCCATCAAAGATCAAAAGAGACAAAGAAGGCCATTACATAATGGTAAAGGGATCAATTCATCAGGAAGAGCAAACTATCCTAAATATATATGCACCCATACAGGAACACCCAGATTCATAAAGCATGTCCTTAGAGACTTACAAATAGACTTAGACTCCCATACAATAATAATGGGAGACTTTAACACCCCACTGTCAACATTAGACAGATCAACGAGACAGAAAGTTAACAAGGATATCCAGGAATTGAACTCAACTCTGCACCAAGTGGACCTAATAGACATCTATAGAACTCTCCACCCCAAATCAACAGAATATACATTCTTCTCAGCACCACATCACACTTATTTCAAAATTGACCACATAGTTGGAAGTAAAGCACTCCTCAGCAAATGTAAAACAACAGAAATTATAACAAACTGTCTCCCAGACCACAGTGCAATCAAACTAGAATTCAGGAGTAAGAAACTCCATCAAAACTGCTCAACTACATGGAAACTGAGCAACCTGCTCCTGAATGACTACTGGGTACATAACAAAATGAAGGCAGAAATAAAGATATTCTTTGAAACCAATGAAAACAAAGATACAACATACCAGAATCTCTGGGGCACATTTAAAGCAGTGTGTAGAGGGAAATTTATAGCACTGAATGCCCACAAGATAAAGCAGGAAAGATCTAAAATTGACACCCTAACATCACAATTAAAAGAACTAGAGAAGCAAGAGCAAACACATTCAAAAGCTAGCAGAAGGCAAGAAATAACTAAGGTCAGAGCAGAACTGAAGGAGACAGAGACACAAAAAGCCCTCCAAAAAATCAATGAATCCAGGAGCTGGGTTTTTGAAAAGATCAACAAAATTAATAGACCGCTAGCAAGACTAATAAAGAAGAAAAGAGAGAAGAATCAAATAGATGCAATAAAAAATGATAAAGGGGATATCACCACTGACCCCACAGAAATACAAACTACCATCAGAGAATACTATAAACACCTCTACGCAAATCAACTAGAAAACCTAGAAGGAATGGATAATTTCCTGGACACTTACACTTTCCCAAGACTAAACCAGGAAGAAGTTGAATCCCTGAATAGACCAACAGTAGGCTCTGAAATTGAGGCAATAATTAATAGCCTACCAACCAAACAAAGTCCAGGACCAGACGGATTCACAGCCGAATTCTACCAGAGGTACAAGGAGGAGTTGGTACCATTCCTTCTGAAACTATTCCAATCAATAGAAAAAGAGGGAATCCTCCCTAACTCATTTTATGAGGCCAACATCATCCTGATACCAAAGCCTGGCAGAGATACAACCAAAAAAGAGAGTTTTCGACCAATATCCCTGATGAATATCGATGCAAAAATCCTCAATAAAATACTGGCAAACCAAATCCAGCAGCACATCGAAAAGCTTATCCACCATGATCAAGTGGGCTTCATCCCTGGGATGCAAGGCTGGTTCAACACATGCAAATAAACAAACGTAATCCAGCATACAAACAGAACCAAAGACAAAAACCACATGATTATCTCAATAGATGCAGAAAAGGCCTTTGACAAAATTCAACAGCCCTTCATGCTAAAAACTCTCAATAAGTTCAGTATTGATGGAACATATCTCAAAATAATAAGAGCTATTTTTGACAAACCCACAGCCAATATCATACTGAATGGGCAAAAACTGGAAGCATTCCCTTTGAAAACTGGCACAAGACAGGGATGCCCTCTCTCACCACTCCTATTCAACATAGTGTTGGAATTTCTGGCTAGGGCAATCAGGCAAGAGAAAGAAATAAAGGGTATTCAGTTAGGAAAAGAAGAAGTCAAATTGTCCCTGTTTGCAGATGACATGATTGTATATTTAGAAAACCTCCATTGTCTCAGCCCAAAATCTCCTTAAGCTGATAAGCAACTTCAGCAAAGTCTCAGGATACAAAAGCGATGTGCAAAAATCACAAGCATTCTTATACACCAATAACAGACAAACAGAGAGGCAAATCATGAATGAACTCCCATTCACAATTGCTTCAAAGAGAATAAAATACCTAGGAATCCAACTTACAAGGGATGTAAAGGACCTCTTCAAGGAGAACTACAAACCACTGCTCAGTGAAATCAAAAAGGACACAAACAAATGGAAGAACATACCATGCTCATGGAATAGGAAGAATCAATATCATGAAAATGGCCATACTGCCCAAGGTAATTTATAGATTCAATGCCACCCCATTAAATTACCAATGACTTTCTTCACAGAATTGGGAAAAAACTGCTTTAAAGTTCATATGGAACCAAAAAAGACCCCGCATTGCCAAGACAATCCTAAGCCAAAAGAACAAAGCTGGAGGCATCATGCTACCTGACTTCAAACTATACTACAAGGATACAGTAACCACAACAGCATGGTACTGGTACAAAAACAGAGATATAGATCAGTGGAACAGAACAGAGCCTTCAGAAACAATACCACACATCTACAGCCATCTGATCGTTGACAAACCTGACAAAAAAAAGAAATGGGGAAAGGATTCCCTATTTAATAAATGGTGCTGGGAAAATTGGCTAGCCATAAGTAGAAAGCTGAAACTGGATCGCTTCCTTACTCCTTACACGAAAATTAATTCAAGATGGATTAGAGACTTAAATGTTAGACCTAAAACCATAAAAACCCTAGAAGAAAACCTAGGCAATACCATTCAGGACATAGGCATGGGAAAGGACTTCATGTCTAAAACACCAAAAGCAATGGCAACAAAAGCCAAAATTGAAAATGGGATCTAATTAAACTAAAGAACTTCTGCACAGTGAAGGAAACTACCATCAGAGTGAACAGGCAACCTACAGAATGGGAAAAAATTTTTGCAATCTACTCATCTGACAAAGGGCTAATATCCAGAATCTACAAAGAACTCAATCAAATTTACAAAAAAAAAAAACAAACAACCCCATCAAAAAATGGGCAAAGGATATGAACAGACAGTTCTCAGAAGAAGACATTTATGCAGCCAACAGACACATGAAAAAATGCTCATCATCACTCGCCATCAGAGAAATGCAAATCAAAACCACAATGAGATACCATCTCATACCAGTTAGAATGGCAATCATTAAAAAAATCAGGAAACAACAGGTGCTGGAGAGGATGTGGAGAAATAGGAACACTTTTACACTGTTGGTGGGACTGTAAACTAGTTCAACCATTGTGGAAAACAGTGTGGAGATTCCTCAAGGATCTAGAACTAGAGATACCATTTGACCCAGCCACCCCATTCCTGGGTATATACCCAAAGGATTATAAGCCATGCTGCTATAAAGACACATGCACACGTATGTTTATTGTGGCACTATTCACAATAGCAAAGACTTGGAATCAACCCAAATGTCCATCAGTGACAGACTGGATTAAGAAAATGTGGCACATACACACCATGGAATACTATGCAGCCATAAAAAAGGATGAGTTCGTGTCCTTTGTAGGGACATGGATGCAGCTGGAAACCATCATTCTCAGCAAACTATCACAAGAACAGAAAACCAAATACTGCATGTTCTCACTCATAGGTGGGAATTGAACAATGAGATCACTTGGACCCAGGAAGGGGAACATCACACACTGGGTCCTATTGGGGGGGGGTGTTAGGGGGGAGAGATAGCATTAGGAGATATACCTAATGTAAATGACGAGTTAATGGGTACAGCACACCAACATGGCACATGTATACATATGTAACAAACCTGCACGTTGTGCACATGTACCCTAGAACTTAAAGTATAATAATAAAAAATGTATATTCTTGCATCCTACTCCCTGAGGGTGGGGCCTGAGAATCCTATTTTTAACAGACAACACAGGTCATTTTGGTGAAGGTGGTCATTAAGACCATTCTCGTCCATCATTGTGATTGCTTTCTTGTGCTGACCAAGATGCAGTTTGCTCAACATAAATGCAACCCTGCCAACTGGTCTTTGGTGATCCTCTATTGAAGGGACAGGAAAATGAGGCAGTACCACCCTCCTAGGTGGCATTTGAAAATATCCCCACTTGTTTTCTAATAATCATGCCTGGAGATGCAACAGATATTTAGTGAGCAAAGGCCAGGTATTCCAAACAGTCAGTCCTGCAAACAAGAATTGTCTTGCCCAAAATTTTAATAGCGTTTCCAGTGAGAGACACCAGAAGGTGGAAAGGTTTGAATTGTGTGTGATGTAAAGATGAGAGGAAAGGTCCGACTGTTCAGGAAAGAAACCAAGACATGTAACAAAGCCTACCTCCCAGCTGTCTCTATTTCTCTCTTCTCCTGTCTCCCAAAGGAGCAATTCTAACCACACAAACCCTGACCCAATCTCTATTAGGATCCCAGAGATGGACCCAGTAGTCTCATATTCATTTCTGGTGAAATCATAACACAACCTGTGTTTTCACTGGCCCCAGACCCTGTCATTCCTAGCTAGGTGTCCTTGAGGAGTCACTGTATCATGCAGGAGCTGGAGTCTTCATTTGTAAAATCAGTAGCTCGAGTTGGATGATTTTTGACACCTATTTTATTTCTGACATTCTGATCTTATTTCAGTCTAGAAATTCTTAGTCTGTGTAGAGAATAGCCTTCAATATGTTATTCCTAGTTGCTCAGTTGATACGTGAAATACCTTGTTAACTGGAGCCAAACTTAAATCCACAGTGAAAGACCAGGCTTACACCATTATTTGTTCTAAAGAAGGAGTACAGTTACTTGAATTCCTTCTCATGATCCAACAATTGTCACATGGTCCTTACTTAAGGGCAGAGTTTGGTTCGGTAAAATATATTTACTTTTTATCGTTCATTAAGCAGTATTAAATTTGTAGTCTTTGTCCTAGATTAAGATTTCTATTGACACTTTGGGGCCAGATAACTTTTAGTTATGAAGGCTGTCCTGTGCATTGGAGGCTGTTTAACAGCATCCCTGGCTTCTACTTACTTGGTATTAGTAGTACCCCCATCAAGTTATGACAAACAAAAAGTCTCCAGACATGGCCAAATATCCCCTGGGGGGCAAAATCACTGTCCGTAATGTTGGGGATGTGATGACTAATACCCATTCCCTGTTCTCTAGGATCTCACAGTCCTTGGTGAGGAGAGAGCCATTGCACAGTTAGTTATGATACCTTATGGAAGCACACTGATGGTGCTATTCATCACAGGACATTTTGGGAGCTATCAGTCAGGGAAGTCCCCTGGTCGAGCCTTCATGGATGAGTAGGGTTAGCCAAATGAAGCAGAGGCAGAGGGCAAAAGGTGACAGCAGTTGCAAAGCCACAAAGGTGAGCAACAGCTTGGTGTGTGTGAGGGACTTTTTGCCCATCTGCAAGACAGCAGGCTGGCAGAGGTGATATTGAAGAGGCAGGCAGCACTTTGTAAGGCTTCTCAGATGTTCTCTTCTAGAGAATGGGGAGTCTCAGGGAGGTCTGAGGTAGAGGAGAAACATGGTCAGATGTAAATTGTAAAGAGACTGGATTTGCAGCAGACAGGCTTGGAGGCTGTTGGAATAGGTAATCCAAGAAAAAGAAGATGAGGGCCTGAGCCCAGGCAGAGGGTGAGGGGCTGGAGAGGAGAGACAAAGAGGGGCCTGAGGGAGCACCATCATGGAACAGTAAGGGAGGCCCTTTTGCACCCATGGCCAGAGTTTTCCAGTTGCCCACATTCTCAGGGAAGGTATACAAACCATCAAATATATATATATATATTTTTATATTTATATGAAGTACACTATATATCATTTATATGTATATGTGATGAAGGTACCTTCAATGAAAAGGTGATTAACCTAATTTTGTAACTAACTGTATTAGTCCATTTTCATACTGCTGTGAAGAAATACCCGAGTCTGGGTAATTTATAAAGAAAAAGAAATTTAATGGACTCACAGTTCCACATGGCTGGGGAGCCCATAATCATGGCAGAAGGCAAAGGAGGAGCAAAGGCACATCTTACATGGTGGTAGGCAAGAGACCATATGCAGGGGAACCGCCCTTTATAAAACCATCAGATCTCATGAGACTTATTCACTATCATGAGAACAGTACTGGAAAAACCTGCCACTATGATTCATTTACCTTCCACTGGGTCCCTCCCATGACATGTGGGGATTATGGGAGCTAAATTCAAGATGAAATTTGGATGGGGACACAGTCAAACAATATCACTAACCTAATTAACCAGTGAAGCTTTTGACCAGTTTTTAATGTGTCAAGAAAGACAGGCCTACCTCAGTTTACAGATCTGCAGCAAATGGGTGATGTTTTGCCAACAAACTGTTCTCCGTAAGAGAGCATGCCTTTGAATTTCCACACACTCCTCAGCAGATCCAAACTGTAGGGGGCCACCCTGGGAAACTTCTGGAATCAGGAGGTCTTCCACCACCACCAGCTGCTAATGCTGCTGCCACAGTTTCAGTTAAATGGAAATTGAGAGATAGATGAATGTTTAAAGAAGATTGCAGAGAGAATGCAAAGTGCACACAGTGTGTCCTGGAATGACTGGCAATTGGCTCTCAGGTGTCAGGAGGGTTGGGTTGGTACAAATGTAATTGCAGTTTTTGCCATTATGACAAAAACTGCAATTACATTTACACCAACATAATAGATTGTTTCTCCCAGAACCTCCAAAATAATTCCCTGTTGGTAACTAAGTTAGGGCACAGGTTACTTTCAATTTCCTTTGAGTCAGAGAACATGCATTATGTACCGCTCCGGCCCTTCCACAGAGCTGGGCAAACAGCAGACATTTAATAAGTATTTGTGAAAATGAATCAACATGATAATTGCAGTAAGTTCTCCCCAGCCTAAATAATGCTCCCAAGAGGAAAAAATCTCCCAAGAAGGAAGCAGGGGTGATAGCTGAAATCTATGGGAGTGCAAGTGGAGTCAAGCCAAGCCTAAAAAGTTGGTGGAAGGGGGTATTTCAACATGCAGAGCTGACCCCAAGCAAACCCAAGAATTTGACAAACTGTGTCTCTCTACCTTTATTCTGAAGCAACCTCTGGCTTCCCATGCTTCCTACCTAGGTTCTTAGGTTGGACCATTCCGGGTGGCACTCTGGGTCGCTCTACTGCATGCAAACAGCTCCTCTATGATGTATGCTGAAAAGTTCTATGATCTTGGAGGAGTAGCTCCAGAGCTATTATTAGGTGATAGCAGAGACTTACTTTCTTCTAGCACTGAAAGCTTTTCTCTGCTTGGCTAACCCCTATTATCTCTGTCCTGCTGCAAAGTTTGATTATGTAAAGAGAGGATGGATGGGATTTGAATTAATTACACTGATTTCATCTGAAGGAAGTCTCTTATTCAAAATATCTTCCTTTTTGGTAGATCACTGAAGATTTTTTTTTTGAGTTGAGCTCTGTATTTAAAAAGAGTTGCTTTATATTCGAACATAATATTCTTAGCAGATTGAGATCACCGTCCTGGGAATAGAAATTTTGCCTGGGACAGAGAAGAGAAAGGAGAAATGTTGCATGTTTACAGCAGATTTAGATGGCAAGGCAGTAAAAGTTTGGGGAGAGGTTCAAAAATGGAGATAGGAGAACAACAAGAGAAAGTGTGGCTTATATTGGGATTGTTCTCTAGGGTCCTGGTGGCAACCAGTTCTTCCAGGGCTTTGTGGTTGAGTTCCAAAGGTCACACAAACCCCTTGGCTCAGAATCTCTAATTGAGGAGAGGCTCTCTCTGCAGATCAGCACCGAGTTTCTTTGCTATTCTTGCCCCTGCTTTAGTGAAAGTTGGAGAAAGTGAAAAGAGACTAACAACAAGCCAGGGAGATATTTCCTGAAATTCCTTATTGCTGTATGTAGAATTGAAGAGAGCTAGAGCTGAGAGGGTCCTTGGTGAGCCCTTAGTTTAATGCTTTCTTTTTTCTTTTTTCTTTTTTTTCCATAGCTGAGGCCCACAGAGGGTAAGAGCCCATTCTAGGCATGCTGGTTCTAAGACTAAGGTCTGTCCAGTACCTGAATGACTGGTGTTGAGAATGGGGTATAGGATTTTTTTTTTTTTTGAGACGCTCTGTCACCCAGGCTGGAGTATAGTGGTGCGATCTCGGCTCAACCTCCGCCTCCTGGGTTCAAGCAGTTCCCTGCCTCAGCCTCCCGAGTAGCTGAAATTACAGGTGCCAGCCAGCATACCTGGCTAATTTTTGCATTTTTAATAGAGACGGGGTTTCACCATCTTGGTCAGGCTGGTCTTGAACTTCTGACCTCGTGATTTACCCACCTCTGGCTCCCAAAGTGCTGGGATTACAGGCGTGAGCCAGTGTGCCCGGCCAGGATGGTCCTTTTTTAGGAAGCAAGAATACTTGTGCAGAAAGAAAGCCACATTGTGGCTGGGTGGCTTTAGTTAGACCTTTTGCAATTATTCATGCCATAGTTGAGACCTGGATTTTTTGCTTCCCTTTGATGTTTGCTATTAGGTGTATTAAAGGATCTTATGTCAAGCTGACAAAGGCTTCCGAGTTGAGAGAGGGTGGGGCTTGAAGGAATGAGAAGAGGAGCCCAAGCCCATGCCTGAAGGAAACAGCCTCAGAAAAAAGCAGCTTTGCCCAACACTTATGAGGTCATTGCCAGATGAAGCTCTATTTCATATCTGCATTTAGTTTCAATATAAAAAGATGTACTAGATTTATCCTGCAGCTAGAAAAATCCTAATGTAGGCCATCCTTTCTCTTGTTGGTCCCCTACCTCCATTTCTGAACCCCTCCCCAACTGTTCACTGTTTTCCTTTCAGGAGACCTCCCTCATCCCTGCCTAGTCCATCTGTGTCTACTGCAAAATGCAATGTTCCTCCTTTCTCTTCTCCAGACATAGTTTCAATTCCCAGAATGTTGATTTCAATCCACTGAGGATATTAAGTTCCAAAGTAAAGTAACTCATTTTAAACAAAGTTTAAAAAAGTTCAGCTGAAAACTCCAGCTGCAAACTTCCCAGAGTAGATGCATCTCGGTTTAAGATGTGTGGCCTTAGAGCAAGTAAGTGTATTCCTCTCTCCTGAAAATACCTTTAATACAGATTCTCATAGAAACAAATCAGACAGAATTATTTTATGAACTATCCCAGCTTTCCTCCAGAACTGAAGATGGGCTGTAACATTCCTGCCTGGAAGGTTTTTGTTGTTAAATTCTGGTCATTTGTAAACTGACATTTATTCCATGCCTAGAAGTTTTTAGGGAATAGACTTCAATGGATTGAGAGATGAAACAGTAAACTAGATAGATTGTAACAAAACGCCTTAGGCATGAAAGACTTGTGACCTACAGGTGTAAGACAGAATGTCTGAAAAGTGCACACTTATTTTCAGTATCCTAAATGACATGAGTGTAAACCCTAATGACTTAAATCTCGATTCAGAGCAAAAGATTTATGAAGACAGCCCAAAGGTATGTCTCCTAAAGTCACTGAGAAGAGACAGTCTCCAACTCAGGCAAGGCAGAGAGAGCAAGAGAAAAATGCTCAGAAAAGAGCATCACACCAGGCTGTTTGACAAACAAGTCTTCTGCCCCTCATCCCAAATGCGAAAGGTCTTTCTCTACAGCAGGTGCCTAACATGAGCAGCCTCATGGTGTTTTCAGTTTCCACAGCTGGATATAGAATTCACTGGCTCGAGGGGAAAGCTGGATATTAGATCATTCATATGAAATCATGACATGAAATTTTCAATGGAAATCCATCCAATTTTCATTTCTCTTGTTACGCACAGATGAAAAGTTGCCCCAGAATATAAAAGGTCACTTCTATACTTTGGTTTTTCAATTTATCAACCTCATTAGGAGTGGGGCAAATCAACCCACATGTCTCACTTTCCATATCCTTCCTCTAAGCATCCCTGGAGACCACCTCAGCAGCCCCAGGACAAGCCCCCAGAAACTCTGTACATCATCTCATTAAATGTGTATCACAGTAGTTTTTCAATAACTTGTTTGGTGCATGAGTCTGTGCTAAAATCGGTGCTTTGATTAAAACAATAGGGGAAGAATTCATTGAATGCATTTGACTCCACCATACCCATTTGTGTCCACAAGGGAATAGTTTGGGTTCAAAATCATCCGGTAATAGGGAATCCTAATTACCTTCCATCCCATCCCTAAGGCCAAGTCAGTTTTAGTATAAACAGCACAGAGGTGAAAGCCTATTCCAGGCTAGGTTTCGAGAGTAGGGACCTGCCCAGAGGTTATCCCCACCTCCAAAAATAACCCTAGTGCATTACATTCTATACCTTCTTCCCTAGTCCATTTTATTTTCTGTATCAAAGAGAATGCTCAGGATTCAGCCCCCTCATCAGTAGCAAGACCAACTCACTTGGCCAAAGTCACAGCTAGAGTCTCTTTTACTCATAGAGTTCTTCAGGGACAAATCACTTAGCAAAGCACAGGGTGTTTTTTTCAACAACAGTCGCTTCTAAGAAAGGGCTAGTGTTCCTAGCAAGTATTTGACTTGCTTCACTGCCAATAAAAAGGGTTGGAGTGAGCAGCATTTGGCAGCCTCTCGATCCTATTCACTTTATTAGAAAAGGCCTTCTTCATTTTCAGCCTTCCTGGAACCTTAATTTTTTTGGCTTCCCCTCCAGAATGGTTTTGCTAGTCTGCCCACCGTCCTCTGAGAAGCGGGGCTGAAAGCAAAGTTGGAGTCACTCCCAACACCAATACCCTTTCTCAGCCTCTGATCCTCATATCTAGACCCCTCCAGGGTTTGGTCTGCCCTCCAAACAGCGAATCTCCAATATCATGATAGACATATTTGTCTTCAGGCCTTCTAACTCCTCGCTGGAGTTAATACAATATAAAGTACCACCGGATTTATTGCTTGCATTTGGCTTGGTCAGTGCGCTCATTTTCTGCCAAGGGAAATAGCAGGGAGTAGAGACGAATATGAGAACCAAACAAACATAGGTTTACTCCTGACTAAACAGAAAGTAAACCCATCATCTGTGTCCACACAACCATCTCCAGGAGGCTCACAAGTAAGTTCTCCTGACTTGAAGTTAGCAATTCCATATGCTTGGCAGAGGTTCTTGTACCTTCCTTTGTGTGTAAGAAGCTCTCTAAGACCTTGCAGAATTAGGAGAAATTGCCCTCTGAATAGCCTATGCGTTGTCTCCAGTTCTCAGGGTTTTAGGAGGAATTTATTATAATGAATTTCCCATTCTCTCTTGGCTATGCGGCGGGCTCAGCTCCTCTCACTAATACCCCATTCATCTCAGGCTCTTCTGCCCAGAGTTTCCTTTATCAGTTGCTAGTGCCTGGGGCCAGCTGCTGTTGCTGAAGCTCTTCTGTCAACTTTACTTTCACTCCTGACCTCTGCTTCATTTGGCTTCATTTTCTTAATATATTTTTATGTGAGATGGAATGAGAGTGCTGAGAGCTTAAAAACTGTTCTCCCGAGGCCATGCCTACTTCTCAGAAATGAATGAAAAATTGTCCAGTTAGCTGAGTCTCTCACGCCTAAAAGCAATTTTTATCCTCAAATAATGAAAACTGAGCAAAAAGTATGAGTCTAGGAAGACCAAATTCAGCAAACAATTGTCTCCATTTGCCATTTTCTTCCTGTCTGTAGTGACAAAGAAAAACTCCTCCAATGTTTTTCCATCTGGGCTCATTCACATGGAACCTTTGCTCAGGATGTGGAGAGGTGGGGAGGTTAGGCTTAGAGGAGGCCAGAAGCACTCCTGTGGAAAAGTTCAGCTGGGATAAATGCGCAGATAATAGGGAAGCTCAGACCTCAGAAGAGCCCTTCCCCTGAATTCCCCCGCATCCTGTCCTCTGCCCCCACTCTGGGTTTTATGGTGGCCTCACTGCCTTTGGTGTATTTTTTTGTTTGTTTCCCAAACCCAAAGGAGTGAAGAAAGACACTGTGTGCTTTTCTTCCTGATTAGAACCTTGTACCATCTGGCCACATAAACCAAAAGATTTCACCAATCCTCTGTCCATCAAGTTTCTGCCATTTCTCCAGGAGCCAGAAGCTTCCTTTCCCAGGAAACGGCAAAGGATATGCCAGTGAACCCTGGTCTATATAAAGATGCCACACTTTTCCTCCTCTGGCAAATACCTGACCTTGGTGTAGAGCTCTGAGCAGCCAGATAATTCTTAGTCTGTTATTGGTGTCCCTGGATTCCTTGCAGTAGAACTGTAACCAAAATACAGGTTTGGTCACTTGCCACCTGCATAGTCCAATGAACATGAGTGAAGTCTGCTATAAGGAATGTGATTTTTGTATTCCAAAGCTGGCTTAGGGGAGGAAGTACAAGCTGCCTGCCTTATGGGTGCCACTTTGCTTTTGGAGCAGAAAGCAGAAACTTTTAAAAGGGGACTCGGCATGAATGGCATGCAAGGGAGGGCGTGAGTAGGTGGGGGTCTGTATGACTTGATTTGTGCCTTATTTACCAGGTGGTCCTTACCTAGCGGGTGGTCGAGCTGGCACCATCCTGGGCAGAACTAGGTTGTAAAGTGGCCTTGTCTTGAGATATTCTGCAGGTGGGATAGGGTTTCATAGTGGGTGTACTTTAGGTTGCATATTGACTATTGTCTTTTGAGGAAATCTCCTGGTAGGACAGAGTTCCATCCTGGAGCTTTTACGTAAGCACATAGTCAGATAAGCTTGCCCTGTAGGGAGTGTCTGGTGAAGGGAAGGTAAAATGTTATCATTGCATTTCTAAAGAGCTAAATAGGAAGTGGGGAACCGGGGAAAAGGGGGAAAGAGAAACTAAGAGAAACTAAAAAATAATTCATTCTCTATCTCTTAGAAAAATGGGGGATACTTGGTTACAGAACTTCATGGAGTTCTAAACATTAAAAATTCCACTGCACTCTTGATGGGATCACCTCCCAGCAGCTGAGGGATATGGCATCATTTTTCTTTCCTCTACTCTGACTCACAACATATATATCCCCCAACCCCCAGAGTTTGCCTTCCTATGTTATGAGAAGATGAACCCATTCATCCTTATAGCTCTAGTACACCCACCTAATGGGGTAAATTGCCCTTAGTAGGTCCTTAGTAAGCTCTAACCAGAATTCAGTAAGTGGCTACTTTTGGTTCTTGAACACCATCACACAAAAAATTGGATGGAACCATGATTTATTCTCATTCCTTGTCAACTTAATTTCAGTCTGTTCCTCAATTTCTTGCTAACATTCCTGAATGCCCAGGATTCTCAAATAGATCTATCTCTTTGCATTTTGCTTTGACTATAAAATTTTCTCGCCTCTCTTATTCCACAATAAATCCCCAGAGAGCTGCTTCCCTCAGAACTGGTATGTTAATGGGTGATGATAGCTGAATTCTATTAGAATCACTGCATTTTATCTGATGCCTCCATGTAAAAACAGAACTAGGCACCACCAAGAGCTATTGAGGAAGTTACTTTTGACCAATGGTAGGCATCGCCAATGATATCAGTTTTGTTTCTTAGAAGCTTATCTCTTCAGTGTGCTCACAAAGATGCACCTGGATGATTCGATGTTCTCTGATATTTGAGGACAAGTATAGCAGGAGCTGTGTCTGTGTAGCTCAAACTTGCCCAAACAGTTGCCCCCATCAATAGAAACCAGCGAAACCAGTAAGCTGAGGAAACTGATTAGATGTTAGCATTTGGAGTCAAACTGAATAGTTTATGAGGCGCCAGTTGGAATCAAACCAAGACATGGGAGTTCAGGACTTGCCACTGGCAGCAAAAAGAGGATTGCTCCCTCTTCCCAGGGACTCTATTTTAGCTCAGCTTTAGAAGTCACACTTCGTGATCTTTGCTTCTCTCTCTTCCCCCATGTCTCTGTGCAGACTGACCTCATCCTGACTGTCTGTATCAGTTTCCTAGGGCAGTCATAATAAATCACCACAACTTGGTGGCTTAAAGCAACAGAAATTTATTCTTTCACAGTTGAGAAGGCCAAAAGTCTACAAATCAAGGTGTTGGCAGGGTTGGTTTATTCTGAAAGCTTGAAGGAGAATTCATTCCATGCCCCTCTTCAGCCTTCTGTGGAGTGCTGGCAATCCTTGGTGTTTTTGGCTTGGGGGTACAGAACTCCAATGTCTGCCTTCATCTTCACATGGCCCTCCCTCTGGGTCTCTGGGTCTGTTTTCCCTTTTCTTCTAAAGATGCCAGTCATTGGATTTGCCTCCTCAGTCCAGCCCCTACCTCCAGAATAATCTCATCTCAAGACACTTAACTTAATTACATCTGTAAAGACTATTTCCAGATAAGATCCCATTACAGGTACAGGGATTTAAGACTTGGACGTATCTTTGGGGAGAGGGGTGGCACAATTCAACTGACTTCTCAGTCTAAGGGAAGCAATGTGAAGTGATAGTAAGAGTTAAACATAGGACTTTGGATATCTTTTCCTCGATTGGGGTCCCACTTCTGTCACTGACTGACTCTGTGGATTTTGCTTAAGTGCTTTACCACTCTGTGATTCATTTGTAAAAAGAAATGACACTCTCTTTTCATAGAAGTATGAAAATCCTTTTGTATAGCAATAGGAAGTATTGAGATGTAATTAAACAGATTTAGTGTCTAAAACAGTTCTAGCACAGAGAAGTGGCAAGCAAATAGGAGATTCCTTTCCTTTGATCTTATCCGTCCTGTAGAGTGCAGCTTTGTGGGTTTCTTGTGTCTCGCTGTCCTCCAGTACCTGGTTTCTGAGACATTTATTGGGCACTCACATTGGTCAGAATGATCTTTTTATCTAAGAAAATGCCAAATTTCCCAAATCACATTATAAGTAGACATCTAATTATTCTTTGTATGTTTCATAGAATCCTGTATGGTGTGTTGCATTCAGTAGGTAATTGATGTATGTTTGTTAACTATTATTTTATGAAAAATGAAAATCTCACATGTAAAGACTTCCAGAGAGGGAGGGGGAAAAAAACCTCCTTGGAAAATTCTTCCTGTGTGTAAATGAAAGGCAGAGCGGAGCCCACAATTTAAGCAGGTTGATGTTCCTCCTAGTCCAATGGTATTTTGCTTTAGGGATGTGGCCATTACAGGCTGCTGGGAATTAAGTGATTGGAACCAAATGGTATCAGAAATAAGGCCAGTCAAGATAAAGTCTAGACCACAGGAAAATATGAAGTAGGGTATGGAGTCTGAGAGAACATAAGAGAATTCTCAGGATGTGGGCAGAAATACTAACAGAAAGATTTGGAAACAAGGTTCCTGTAAGCCTGAAGACTTATTTTCCAAGAAGGTTTCTCATCAGATTTTGTTTTAACAACTCTTTGAGAGAGAGTCTTATGCTTTTCTTTGTTAAAGTGTCCAGATTACTTTAGTGTACTTGCTTGGTAAATCCATCTGAGGCTTAAATCTTTCTAGTCAGGCCCTCTCATTCTTGAATCAGACACCGAAGATGTGCTCAGGAGAAGATCTGGGAAGCCTGCAGAGAGGTCTGCACTCTATGTTGGCTAAGGGACCATCCCTCAGGCTGTTCATTACTGAAATGCACTCTGCTAAAAGTTAGCATGAGTCTGGCTGCAAGGACCATGACATCCTTCTCTGAGGCCCTCTTGCCCAGCCCAATTTGGGCTGCCCTCTGAGAAAGTTGCCAGCCTACTATATTGAAGATAAATGTTGCTTGGCCCTGTCCAGATGACAGAGATTCAGTCATGCCAGGTTCACACTTGCTTGGGCAGTTCCCTCTTGGAAGCCAAAGCCTGATGAGGCAATGGATATCATTAGCTGTCAGGGGTGTGCTGAGATCAGCTTGCAATATCTCCTTGAGAGCCAATTGTGTGCATCTCTTCTAAACTCTACATTCAATAACATCACATTAACAGCTTGAAATCAACTCTGGTGAGAGTATTTTCACCATGGAAATTGGCAAACTCTATAAATCAGGGCTTTCTCTCTTCCCAGTCCTCATCCTACCCCACTTCTGGGCAAGCTGACATAGCAATCATTCACTCTTTCTGGGAAGACTCTCTTCATTCAGCTTCCAGGAGGCCATGTTTCTCAATCTGCTTTTCTCATTTCTTCTTTTGACACTGGAATGCCTCAGGATTCCATTCTTCAACCTCTTCTTTTCCTACATTGATTCCTTGGTGGTCTCATTCAGTTATATGACTCTAAATTCCATCTTTATGCTAAGGACTCAAAATGTATATTACCAGTTTGAACTTCTTTGAATTCCAGCCCTGTATATCCAGTTGCCTACCTTATTTTTCCACTTGGATATTAAGTAGACATCTCACCTTAAAATGAGTAGAACTGAAATTCCCTCCAAAACCTGCTTGATCTACAGTCTTTTCCATCTTAGAATGGCAACTTCCAGCTTCTCAGGTCAAAAACTTTGGAGTCATGTTTGACATCATTATTTCTTTCACAACCACACATATAATCCACCACCAAATCCTGTTGGCTCTGCCTTTGAAGATATGCGGAACGTGACCACTTCTTATAATTGGTGGTAATTACCCCCCAAGTCTAGATTTTTGCAACACCTTTTAATTGCTCTTCTGTTTCTCCCTTGGATGCTTACCATCTTTCACTCAGAGTAAAAGTCCCAGTCATTACAATGGGCTGCCAGGCCCTATTGAGTTGACCCCTTCTTACTTCTCTGAACTCATCTCCTACTGACTCCACTTCGGGTACATGAGCCGCCTCCTGGTTTCTACAACATGGTGGGTTTGTTTCCATCTTCAGCCTGTGTACTGGCTGTTCCTTTTGCTCTCCTCCAGGAAATCACTTAGCATGCTTCCTCATCTCTTTCGTCAACTGTCTCAACTGTTATCTGATTCTTACTGAGGTCCACCATGACCATTCTTTTGGTAAAGAAACAGAAAACAATAGTAACAACAACAAAAAACTCTGAATACCCACCCCCACTTCTCATCGCCTGCTTTATTTTTTTCCCATAACACTTATTACCTTCTAACATATATATCATTTATTTATTTATTTATTTCATTTATGTTTTCCCCTCTCCTTTAAACTCTATGAGAGCAGGGATTTTGGTCTGCTTGGTCATCGTTGTATCTCCGGGGATTATAAAAGTCCTGATCTTCAGTACAGGTAATTCTCATTATTTGTAATGTAAGTTATGCTCTATAAAGTCACTGCAAACAATGAATTAGCAAATATTGAACCACTGTTCCTAAGAGAAACACAGTGTTAGGTTCCTGTGAGCCTCTAGTTACATTTTTGTCAACTGATCAATAGATAACCTTATTTTATGTGTGTTTCTGGTTAAAAATGCCTTACTTAATATATATTGTTGATTCATTAGCATTGAGCTCACAGCCAACAGCACTTTAACTCATGCCTGAGCAAGGGGTATCTAACACATGTATTTTTTCTGTAAGGCACATCACAGCCTTATTGTTTTTAGGAATACTAGACTTGGGGGCCATTTTTAGAGGTGAAATGACTAACAAAACCACAAAACTTTGAAAAATAAGGCACTAGGTTGACCATAGAAGGACACTTGTTTACAGTATGAGAATGGAAACAAGAGGGCAGAGCATTGCCTTGTTCAACTTCATCTGTTGACGTGCACATAAGGTAACCCAATATTTTGTCACTCAGTGCATGCCAGCAAATGCCTGCAAAAGCTCTGTGAATACTGATTTGAGGGTTACAAATAAATGTTAGTCAGTAGGCAAATTTACAAATACAAAATTTTCAAATAGTGGGGATCAGTTGTATATTCTCAACATCTACTTATTGAGAATATAAACCTGATTCTCTGATACTAGCACACACGTGGCCTCTGGAAATCTTAAACATCTGTAGGGCCTCTACCTAGTGTAATTTGGATAGTTCCTTAGAGCTGCATGTCTTAACGTCTTCTTCCACTTTTTCTTTATCTTGGTTTGAAAGGCTAGGAAAAGATTCATTCCTTTGGGATTCAAAACATCCTTGTTATATTGAACATGTGCTATAAATAATCAGGACCGGAAACACAGAAGTCAGGGTTAGCTGAGGAAGGGAGAAGAGCAGATAGCACTTCCTCATTTGTGCATTAACACATCATGAGTAGCAAATTGTATTTTCCAAAGATGGCCAATGTCTCCTATCATCTGTGCTCTTCTACAATGTGACCTTAGTTCCCCCTCATCAAGACGTGGAGTCCACTTGAATCTGAGTATTCCTGTAATTTTTCAAACAGTAGAGTAGGGAAAGTGATACTGCTTGACTTCTGAGGCTAAATCAGAAAAAGTGATGCAACTTCCTCTTAGTTTTCTGGAACACTAGTTCTTGGAGCCTTGAGTCTGACTATCTGAGGCCACCATGTTGTGAACACACCAACCCATGTATAGAGGCCGTGGGTAGGTAATGAGTCACCTATCCTAGTCTTTGAGTCCTATTAGCACAGGAACCAGACCTGTGAGGGAGGGAGCCTTGAGATGATATTTGCTCCCAGCCATCAGGTAACTGTTGGCCTTTGCTTCTTTCCAGCTAAAGTCCGAGACTTTGTGGAACAGAGACAAGCCACTTCTACTGTGTCCTTATTGAATACCTGGCCCACAGTATCCCTGGCCATAAAAAAATGATAAGAGATTAAGTAGTAAAGTCATTACACGTTTTGAAGATAGTTAATTCTACAGTAAGTGACTAGACAAATGGTTCTAAATTCACTTGTATTGCTAGTGTCATAAGACAAAATTACAACAAATTTGGTTTAAAGATCTTAATTGTTCCCTGTGCTTTTGAGGTCTTAGCCATAAAATCTTTGCCTAGACCAATGTCCTGAAGCATTTCTCCTGTGTTTTCCTCTAGTAGTGTTATAGTTTCCGATCTTACATTTATGTCTTTAATCCATGTTGTGTTGATTTTTGTATATGATAAGAGATAGGGATCCAATTTCATTCTTCTGGACGTGGATATCCAGTTTTTCCAACACCATATATTGAAGAGAGTATTTTTTCCCCAGTGTATGTTCTTGGTACCTTTGTTGAAAATAGTTTGCTATAAACATGTGGATTTATTTCTGGGTTCTCTATTCTGTTTCAGTGGTCTATATGTCTTTTTACACCAAATAACATGCCATTTTGGTTATTACAGCTTTGTAGTATATTTGAAGTCAGATTGTGTGATGCCTACCACTTTGTTCTTTCTACTCAGTATTGCTTGGCTATTTGTAGTGTTTTGTAGTTCCATATAAACTTTAGTATTATTTTTCTATTTCTGTGAAGAATGTTGTTGGTATTTTGATAGAGATTGAATCTGTAGATTACTTTGGGTAGTAGGGTCATTTTAACAATATTATTTCTTCCAATTCGTAAGCATGGAATATCTTTCTATTTGTGTCTTCTTCAGTTTCTTTCATGAGAAAGAATTTATTAAATTTGATTAAATTTATTCCTAGACAATTAATTTTTATAGCTATTATAAATGGGATTACTTTCTTGATTTCTTCTTCAGCAAGTTAATTATTGGTACATAGAAATGCTATTGATTTATGTATGTTGATTTTGTATTCTGCAACCTTATTAAATTCATTTATCAGTATAGCCATTATAGAAAACAATGTGGAAGTTTTTCAAAACATTAAAAATAGAACTACCATATGATCCAGAAATCCCACAACTGGGTATTTATCCAAAGGAAAAAAATCATTATATCAAAAGGAGACTGTACTCTCATGTTTATTGCAGCACTATTCACAATAGCCAAGATACAGTATCAGTCTAAGTGTCCATCAACAGAGGAATGGATAAAGTAAATGTGATACACACTTACACACATACACACACACACACACACACATACACACAATGGAATACTATTAAGCCATAAGAAACAATGAAATTCTGTCATTTGCAGGAACATGTATGGAATTGAAGGGCATTTTGTTAAGTAAAATCACCCAGGCACTGACAGACAAACTGCATATTCTTTCTCATATGTGGGAGCTAAAAAGATGGATCTCATGGAGGTAGAGAAAGGAGTGGTAGCTGCTAGAGGCTATGAAGGGTGTGTGGGATGAAGAGAGGTTGGTTAATAGGTACAAACATACAGTTAGATAGATGGAATAAGTGCTAGTATTCAGCTTCACAGTAGGGTGACTACAGTTAACAAAAACATTGTATATTTCAAAATAGCTAGAAGAGAAGATTTGAAATGTTCCTAGCTGAAAGAAAGGATACATGTTCAAGGCGATGGATATCCTAAATACCCTGATTTGATCATTACATATCCTATGGCTGTATCAAGATATCACACATACCCCATAAATATGTATAATTATTATGCATCAATAAAAACTTTCAAATATATATGAAAAAACATTAATTTGCTATATTTTTGATTCTATAATTGGGCAGCACTTTATTCCATACCATAGAATGAGTGTTCTAATGAGCCAAGAAGAGGAGTTTGGTTTTACAGACAGGAAAGGGCTGTGGAAAGCAGAAACAAACAAACAAAATAATGTGGATTGGTTATTTCAAAGTTTCCTTTCATGTAAAGGATAAAGTAGAGGGGACTTTCTTGTCATGATGGCACTGGATCTAGGTCATTGTTGGAGATGATGTCTGGGACTCAGGGCCTTCGCAGATCACAGAGGCTGGTCTTGCACAACCTCTAAAAGGCCAGACCAGGCCATGGCTCACCCAAGGGCATGAGCCCAGGGAAGCCCTAGGTTCTTTCCTGGCATCTCAGAGGGAACCATGTCTCACTGGCTCAGGCTAGACTTGCACATTAATCCAGCCATTTGACTTTTGATCTTACAGGCTCAAGGGATGGTCTTTGGGAGCAGGAAGTGATCAGGACCGTGGTCAGATTCATATATGTGCAACTGAGCCCACTCAAAGAAATAAATGGAAAAATTATATATTTTTTTTGTTATTTTCCTTAATGTCACACATTATCATTAGGTCAAAGGCTTTCTGAGGTATACGTGTGCAAAGTGATTTTTTAGTACTTTTTAAAAAAAATTCTCTCTTTTTCTATAAATTTTAATGATGACTTGGGTATAAGACAAGATGATCCATTCTGCAGCACCAAAGGTGGGCAAGAGAAGAGATCAGAATCTGGTATGAGACTGAAAATCACTGTGGCAACTAGCTTCAGTGGGGCAGCTGGGGTTGGTTCTGAAGAAAGTCTGTTCCATTTGTATAGCAGACGGGAGTCCATAGGGTTCCCATCAGTTAGCACTGGGAGAGGGCTTCAGAGGCAGCACAGGCTGCCGCTGGGCTGGTCTAGGGGACCGGGGAGGAGGGAAGATGCAAAGCAGAAGGGCCTCTAGACCTCAGATTGGGGGTCAGGGAAGACCTATCTTCCTAAATGTGCTGAGGAATAGTTAGGAGGCAGATCAGAACAAGTCAAAAGAATAAGCACTATGGCAGAAGCTACTGTGGGTTTGGGGAAGGGGAGAGAGGATAAAGGGAAGAGAGATCTGCAGCTTGTGTGCCTACACTCTTTCTCAGAAGCCCAGGCCTGGGAGCTGGTTGGCAGCAAGAACACACAATAGGGAAAGCGTCATAATTGTCCTGGCTCCTGGCACTGGGAGAGTGACTTAGTTCTCATGGCGAGGAGCTCTCTGAGAGTATCACCTGGGCAGAAATGTAAGGAGCACACCTGGTTTTGTCCAGTCATTGCCATGTTTGCAATAACATGGCTGTGGGCTAATATCATTACGCAACTTCGTGACTTGGTCATTAAGTAATGAACAAGGTCCTATTTGAAAGCTAAGGTCAATGCCAGCTTGTAACATCGTCCATGTTAATTTAACACAGACGAAACTGAGACATATCTTTACCATCCAGGAGTAAATTATCCCAGGCACAGGGAAAGATGAAGTAGGAATGTTTCATTTGGTGTCTTCCATGTCTAGTTTCAGAGACCCCATTCAGTTCCCGTCTCACTCTGTATCTCACCCCTAGCCTGTGCTGTATTCTCTCAGGGCCATGACCCTTCCTTTAGTCTTCCTCCATCTCTCCATCCCTCTCTCCTTCCTTCTTTCGTAAAATATATTTTTTGAAACAGTACTCATGATTTTATTTGTTTATATTTCAATTTCAACTTTTATCATAGATTATAGGGTACGCCTGTGAGTTTATTACATGAATAAATTGCATGATCCTGAGGCTTGGGATCCCAATGATCCCATCACCCAGGGCATAAGTATAGGACCCAACAGGTGGCACTTCAGCCCATGACCCCGCTCCCTTCCTTCCCCATCTAGTGATCCCCAGTGCCTATTGTTCCCATCTTCATTATTATGTGTCTTCAATGTTTAGCCTCCACTTACAAGTGATAACATGCAATATTTTGTTTTAGGTTCTTACATTAGGTCATTTATGGAGGTCATAATGCCCTCCAGCTCCACCCATGTTGCTGAAAGGACATGATTTCATTCTTTTTTATGGCTGCATAGTAGTCCATGGTATATTTGTACCTCATTTTCTCTATCCAATCCACTGTTGATGGGCTCTTACTTCGATTCCATGTCCTTGCTATTGTGAATGGTCCTGCAATGAACGTATAAGCACTTGTGTCTTTAAGATAGAATGAATTATTTTCCTTTGGGTATATACTCAGTAGTGGGATTGCTGGGTCAAATGGCTGTTTTATTTTGAGTTCCTTGAGAAATCTCCAAACTGTTTTCCACAGTGGCTGAACTAGTTTGTGTTTCCACTAATAGTGTATAAGCTTTCCCTTTTCTCTGCAGCCTTACCAGCATCTATTATTTTCTGTCTTTTTAATAATAGCCATTCTGACTGGTATGAGATGTTAGCTCATTGTGGTTTTGATTTGCATTTCTCGAAATTATGGAATGCTGCATAAATTTGCATGTCATCCTTATGAAGGGACCGTCCTAATATTCTCTGTATCGTTCCAATTTTAGTACATGTGCTGCGGAAGCGAGCACTTGAATATTTTTTGAACACCCACTATGTGCCAAGGGTAGAGCAGAAAGTCTCTTCTCGCATGGATCTTGCATTCTAGTCATGCGAGACTTACTACAAACAAACATAGACCCATTGAATGTATTAGGTGGTAAAAGGTGCCACGAAGGAAAATGAAATAGGGGAAAGATATACTCAGCGTGGCCAGGAAACACCAGTCTGACAGGATGCTCTCTGAGCAGAGCCTTGGAAGCAGTGAGGGGGAAGCCAGATGGGTAAGCGGGGGCAAAAACAAGGGGGGCCCAAGGCCTCAGGTGGGAGCCATTCTCGAATCAGCAGGGAGGCCTGTGTGGCCACTGCTGAGTCAGACAGAGAGGAGGTTGGAAGAGATGAGGTCAGAGGGAACTGACGGTCAGGTGGTGTGGTAAGAGCTGGCTATATCTGACTCAGCTTCAGGAATTTGTCTTCCCAGGGTCAATTTTTCTTAGTGGCTTCTTAATTACTGAAGAAACATCAAAACTAAAATTAATGAATCTGAAGTGTCCTTTCAAGTTTGGGGGAGAAATACTCGAACAAGGGGCCCCTCGCTTCAAACCCCACAGGTATGTGCTTTTGAAAGCTTTGCTTCCCTTCTCCTCTCTAAAAGTGGTTTCCAGGCTGAGGAGCTGTGGGGGTGGCAGGAGAAGGGGGACTTCCTGCAGCAGGAACAGAAAACACCAGACTGTTCTCTGGCAATGAGCCTCCTCCCACCCAGCAGACGTCTCAGCGGGGGTGGTGAGGTAGGAGGTGGGTGACCTCGCAGTATGTGTCCTGGCCCCGCTGCCCCTGCCCTCCTCACGATGGGCCTCAGCTTCTCATGGCTTAAAACCTGTTAGGTGTCAACCAGTTCTTTTTCCTGAAGCAAGGGCAAACTCTGGGATTCTTGAAAATCCTTGAAAAAAATGTGCTCACAGACTTGTAGCAATCTCATGGCTCTCACTTGCTTTTCGGGAACTCTTTCACTTTACATCTGTGGGGTTAAATCACCAAAAAAAAAAGTTCAGCTAAGTTTGCATGTCGAAATAAATTATTGACCATTTTGTTTTTCTACTGAGAATGGGGAACCCAAGGGGCCAAGTGGCATTTTTAAAAGCATGCATTTGACCTGTGGAACAAGAGACAGCCTTTAGTTCCAAACAGGAAAGTCAGTGGCAGTATTTAGTCAAAAGAGGTATAGAGCTCATGCTTTCTTTTCTTCCTTTTTCTTTTTTAAAGGACCAAATTCTTGACTGAAAGTTCTATTTTCATGAGGAATGAAGGCCTTTGTATAAGAAACGATCAATCTCTCCCAGTATTTTTCTTCCTTACAAAAAAAAAAAAAAAAAAATCTAACTTCTATTACCAAAAAACTACCTAAGAACTTCTGTTCTGTCTTTCTCCTTGTATGTGTTTGAGATACCAAAATTCACTCAAGAAACAAAGTATCACATGAGCATCAGGAATAGATAAAAACGACTAAAACCAATAAAGCCAACTTACTGAAGAGATTCTGCCTTGTGTTCCAGATGGGCATGTCCTTGGCCTCACTTGCCTGGTGATATATTTCTACCCCTGACATCTGCCTTTTCTTTTCTTTTCTTTTCTTTTTCTTTTTTTTTTGAGACGGAGTCTCGCTCTGTCGCCCGGGCTGGAGTGTAGTGACCGGATCTCAGCTCACTGCAAGCTCCGCCTCCCGGGTTTATGCTATTCTCCTGCCTCAGCGTCCCGAGTAGTTGGGACTACAGGCGCCTACCACCTCGCCCGGCTAGTTTTTTGTATTTTTTGGTAGAGACGGGGTTTCACTGTGTTAGCCAGGATGGTCTCGATCTCCTGACCTCGTGATCCGCCCGTCTTGGCCTCCCAAAGTGCTGGGATTACAGGCTTGAGCCACAGCGCCCGGCCGACATCTGCCTTTTCTACTACACATAATTTCTGCATCATCCCTTGTATCCCTTACTTGAGTTTTTAAATCCCAGACTATTTACTGGATTTTCACCTTTCTAAGCTATCACCATCTCTGTAGAAATTTCTGACATCAACTCATTTCTGGTCACCAGTCATTGCTTCAGAGTTGGTCTTAATAATCACCTTCACCTCCCCAGGGTTACTCTTTTCAATACAGTGCCCAACAGTAGTATCCCACTCTTACACATGCTGATCCTATTCCACCAAGATAATTATATCCCAGCCCAGCCAGGGGCTACCCAATATAGTATGGAATCCCTTGAAAATAAAAGTGCTTGTGCTAGATGTGAAGCATTAAAAATCAGGTGAAGATCCAGGATTTATAATGCCCTTGATGACAGAATCATTTTGATTCCTTCTCATGGCTTATAGGAGGGAAGGACAAAGTGAGCCACCAGTCCCAACAGTAGATACTTTTTGATGATGGTTTATACTTCATCTTCCAGGGACCAAAAGATCAGTTTTAATATTCCAGCTTCATTTTGAAGGCAGAAACAAAAAATTCTTCTGAGAATCCTAAGGGCAGAGAACCAACTGACTCTGTTTCTGTGTTACTTGATTTTCTTGCTGCCTTAACAGCCCCTTTAGCATCCTCCTCTGCTTAGGCCATTTGTTAGAAACGTAGAGTGAGAGCTAAGCATGAGAATAAAAAAGAACCATGGAGGAGTACTTTTTATTCATTATTCACTGATTCAACAAATATTTATTGAACATCGACACTATGATTAATACTGGAAATATGAGTGTGCCAAAACAGACACAATCCTTGGTTTCATGACAGTTATAATTCAGTAGGGGTGTCATACCTGAATGAAAGAATCATGGAAATAAATGTGAAATTACAAATGTTATAGGGACTACAAATGAGAGGTACATTGTGCCAGTGTGAGTATAAGTGTGAGATTGGCCAAGGAATTCAGGGAAGGCCTCCCCCAGAAAACGACAATTAATTTCAGGTTTGGAGGAGGTGATGAGGAGATGAAGGAGCCTTTAATGCAGACGGAATAGCACAGGCAAAGACCAGAGGCAGATATGCTCCCGGAAATCCAGAACAGATAGGACCAAGACAACAGAGAGGGATAGGAGACAGCAAGGAAAGCATGGTAACATGAATCAGGTAGGGACCAGCCCATGTTAATGATTTTTGTTTTCATCCAAAAAGCAATGGACAACAATTGTAGACTTCTTTAAAACTGTGTGTGTCTGTGTGTGTGTGTGTGTGTGTATGTATGTAGACAGAGAGACACAAATACAGAGAGAGAATGAATTAGATTTGCATTATTAGATTTGCATTTCAAAAATGTAATGCTGGCAATGATTTGGAGAATGGATTGTAGCAGGGTGAGATTAGATGTGCACAATAAATTTGGAGCTATTTCATAATGCAGGTGAGAGGTAGTGGGAGCTAAAAACTGGATAGTGGCAGAGAGAGATGGCAATGGAGAGAAGTGGAAGTATAAAATCAACACAATTTCAAGATGGAATATATATGGGGGATGAGAAAGAGAGAGGTGTCAAGATGCCTATATTTCAAACATGCATAATTGAAGTGATGGTGGTATAATTCACTGAAATTTATATCACTAGAAGAAGTTCCCTATTTCATTGCATGTGTATGTATGTGTGTGTGTGTGTTTGCACATGTAGGCAGGCCAGGGAAATCACAATATTGGTTCTGGACACAGTGAGATAGATGTGTTATTGAAACAAGTAGCAATTAGTCTGGAGTTAGTCAGAGAAGAGGTCTCAGCTGAATTTATATGGTTTTGAATCATGAGTGTATAGGTGGTGATTGAAGCATAGGGTGTAGATGAGACTGCCTAAAGAGAAAATATAGTGTGAGAAAAGATAAAATATAAGATTGAGCCATGAGGATCTCTGACATTTGGAAATCAAGTAGAGGATAATGAGTGTTAAATAAGATGGACAGAATTCCAAAGTAGTGGTAGGAAAACCTAGAGATCATTGTGTCACAGGAGCCAAGAGAAGGAAGTTTCAAGAATTTACAATAACTAGCACACAATCAGAAATTACTAGTCATGTGAAGTAGTAGCAAAATGTTACCTATAGCCAGGAAAAAAATTAACAAAAAATAGAAACAGACCCAGAGATGTTGGAATTAATAGACACAGACTTTAAAACAGCCATTATGCATATGTTTACAGGTTTAAATAAAAAGATAATGAGTAAACAAATGGATATTCTCAGTAGAGAAATGAATATGATAATAATAATAAAATATCTAAAATAAAAAGTTCACTGGATGGCCTTAGCAGCAGAGTGGACACTGCAAAAGAAAGGATCAGTGAACCTGAAGACAAGAGTAGTAGAAACTATCCAAACTAAAGCTAAGAGAAAAAAGGCTAGAGGTAGTCTCTGTTACCTGTGAAATGGTATTAAGCATTCAAATATTAATGTAATTAAAGTCCCCAGAAAAAGAGGAGAAAAAGATTTGAGATAAAAAAGAAGAGAGATTGAGATAAAAAAGTTTCGAAAAAATATGCAGTCAAAATTTTTTCCAAATTTGATGAAAAATATCAACATGCAAATCTAAGAAGTTCAATGAACACCAAACACGAATGGAAAATGATGGCAGCTGCTTGACTTCAAATCTCCCCATGCAACTTACAAAACCCTTCAAATAAATAGAGTGAAAATATAAAATAACATTATGGCTTTAGCATTACTAAGAATTGGAGAATACTACAAGCTGTAAATTATCAGCAAGTAGAAAAATGCACCATATTCTAACAGTTCCCTTTTGCCCACTGCTTCAAGCCTATGGGTATAGAAAGTGAAGTAGGGAAGTATTAAAGAATGGTATCAAAAATAGTAGAGGGCATTAAGGACTTACATAAGGTATGCATACTCTCAAGAGAAAGCCCAACTAAGTTAAGAAAGGCTCTACACAATTTGGAACTTGGCAGTTCACACCACCAGCTGCAGGGAAAAGATTTGAAATGAGTGAGGCCCAGAAGTGGCAGCCCTGGAGAAGCACTGCTTCTTAGGGAGAATGAGATACAGAGAAGTGGAGGTATTCCTCGGTGAAATAGCTGTGAAAGGAAAGAAAAAAGAAAAGATAAAATTAATGTTTCTAGGAAAAAAGACACAGTAGTCCTTTTCTTTTTCTTCCTAACTTCACCATCAACATCTTCCATAAAAGAAACTTCACAGAAAAGGGCAGAACTAAAAGGAGATGCTGCTGTCACATGAGGAACTCTCTCCAGAGAATGAAGAGGTACAGAAAAACAGCAATCATATCCAAATAAAATTGTTGTAAAAAGTGAACCCAGGTAACTCAGCTGAAGAAAATACTCCCTCACCTCAGGGGCGGGGCGTGGTGGGGGGAACCATGAGCTGAGGAACATTGTAACATAATACTCCCACAAAAATTAATTTTCCTCAGAATAGAGTTTGGAGATATATAAAAAGAATCCAAAATATAAAACTGAATCAGAAATATAAAACTCAGCAACACTAATGGATCAAGAAAGAAGAAAAGGAAGAAATGAAATGATAGTCATTGAACATAGGAAGAATATCAAAGAAAATGGCAAAATCATACCAGAAATGTAGACAAAATTATGAGGCCCACGGGAGAATAAATTTAAATGGAAATTTAGTAAAAGGCATTGAAGAAAAGCAGGAAAACAACAAGAGAGCAAAAGGGAGGTAAAGAAAGAAATGAAAAAGGTCAGAGGAAAGTGATCGAAGTGGAAGACCAGCCAAGGATGTCCAACTGGAGTTCTTGGACGAGGAGAGCAAAACAATGGAATATAACTATCATTTAAAATTATAATCCAAGAAAACTTTCTGGAAATAAATCAGGAATTGAATCTACAAGTGAAAGGGTCCTCTTGAAAAAGTTGACCTGGCATGATTATATCAGAGCCATATCCTAGTAGAACTGCCAAGCTTTAAAGAGAAAGAAAAGAATCTATATGGCCTTTTGGAGGAAACATAAAATAGCTTGAAAGGAGAAGAGGATTCGACTGACACTGGATTTCTCAACAACAACATACAAAGCAAGACGTGAGTGAAGCGCAGTTTGAGAAGCTTGAGAAAATGCAAGTCAAGAACTTTATATCTAGCCGAGCGGTTCTTCAAACATTAATGATACAAGTTTTGAAGATGCAAGAACACAAGAATACTGTGCCCACATGCCCTTCCTGATGAATCCACTGCAGAATTAATTGTACTTTATTCAACTAAGAGCTGACTGCAGACACTTCAGCAGGAGGATTGAAGGTGGGCATTTCATATATAGATCTAGGACTAATACAAGGTTGGAGATATGGATATAAGAATGGTAGTTAAACATTGCATTTTCTAACAGAATAGAAATAGTACAATTTTTAAAATGGGAGAAGTGGGTAAGAAAGAAGAAAGTAGAATAAGATCATTGAGTTTACACTATAAGTAATAGGGAGCCAAAATATACCATTTAAAACTGACAGACCAGAGGGTAAAAGATTAAAAAAATTTTAAAAAGGTAATAAAGAGTCCTACAAAGGTAGCCATTAGAACAAAATTAAACATTTTCCTAAATAGCAAAAGGAATTTTCTAAAAAGGAAAGAAAGTACACAAACAGCATTTTAAAAATAGGTTCAATGATTAAATTCTGCCAAAAGAAACTGGTTTTTCAGTTTATTTTATACAAAAAAAGAAAATTAAATGCAAGTGGTAAGCTGCTATGCACCAAGTGTTTAGCTTAGAAAAATCAAATACTCCTAGGAAACAATTTATCTTTTGTTTGCAGGACAGTCAAATAGATGTAATAGCACATCAGTTCTAGATGAGTGCTTAAACAGAACGAAAACCTAAGCATCCCAGCAGCAGCTACTTTGCACCAACCACTTACTATGTCTAGCTGCCTGCTGGTCACTTTATAGGAAGCCTTCACTGCAACACTGAGGCATTATTTTTATGGATGAGCAAATTGAGACTCAGAGAAGTTAACAATTAGCAGTAGGTCACTTCATTATAAGTGGCAGAACCAAGTATAAGTATAAGTGTGTTGACACCAAGGCAATGTGTCTTTGCTACTTTGTGGCAGGACACTGTTTTCCTTCTGTATCTCTTTCTTTCATCAGGTTCTAACCCAGAATACTGGCCATTTTTGAGCTATTCACCTCTGTTGGAATTTGTAAGCATTGAGTGAAATTGTGAATTTGCCTGTCGCTGACTCCAGGGAAGAGATGAGTCAATCAACTCTGAAGAATCAAGATTTCCAGAAGATCTAAAGCCCCCTTGCCTTCCTCTTTCTCAGCTACCCATCAAATAAGAGGCCTCGTTGGAGAACCAGAATGGACATTCTCCAAGCTGTCTGAAATCCCGGTTGGTACTCCAGGCTTCAACAACTTCAGCACAATGAGAGACAGCAAAGAATATCCTGGCCTTTGACAACCCCCTGCCTTCTAACATACCGAGGTTAATCAGACCCAGGACAATTTGGAAGGGGCTCTTCTGCCACAACTTGGGGAGTGGAGGATGGGAAAGCCATAGGAGCCCCAGCAGGTAGGCCACATAGCCTGAGTTATGGAATCTAACTCCGGTCTGTCTTCCAAATGTTTCTGGTGTGTCAGATCTATGGCAGCCTGAGGGGCATATTCTGAAGCCATTTCCCTCCCAGAAATCTCTGACTTCTTTCAGCTTTTTGATGTTATTATACTAAGAGAATATGAACACCTCCTTACAGCCAATGCTGTAGTTATAAAACAGTTCACCAAAGGGCCTATATTTCCTTGAGAACAAAAAGACAATGCAACAAGAAAAAGCATTTAAAAAAGATCTTCAAAAGAGGCTTGATAATTGCATCATTTAAAGGACCTCAGGAAGTCTCAATGCTACATAGGTCCTGGGACAAGGCACCTGAACTCCAGGCCTTGGTGAACTGTATTTCTTTTAGCTTCTCTGCTTGGAATCACGATATCCCCATTGTATGCTGAATTTTGAAGGCCGATTAGCATTTTTGGCTCTTCCCTGCTGGCATCACCCTTTTTCCTTGGGAACCCCAGGCTCTCAGCTGTAGAAGACTCTCAGACTGACACACGTTGCCCCAACATACTACCCTGCACACGTACTAAACTCTGAGGCTCCTGTGGAGTTGTGTGTTGTACTCCTCAGCTCCAGACCACTGTGTCCTGCCCTGGCCTCCACCCAGTCCTGATGGAGGCCCCAACACATGTGCCTCAACCCACACAGGCCTCAGAGTTTGGCAAAGTGTCCCACGCGCAATAACTTTTGAGTCAGTAGTGCCTGCCCACCCCCCACCCCCACCCCCACCTTCCCCACCATCTGCAATGTCTTGGAGCCTACTAATGAACGAATGAATGTATCTTACATATTCTTGATATGGTAAATTCATGGGCTTAGGGAAGCCTATTTTGTAGTTTTTCTAATTCGTGCTTCCCCTGGACAGTTTACCAATCCCCTGCTGCAGGCATTTACATTGAATGTCATCAGCAGGCAGTGAATATAAATGTGCAATAAATGTGCAGCTGTCCTTGGGTTCTGCACAAGCAGTACTTTAAAAGTAAATAATGAGCTAAAAGAACAAACTTAGAGGGTAATTTCCGACCTCCTTCATGTCTCTAACACCATGAAGTTTTGCTGTATTGGTTGCATCTTTTGGCATTGTTCATATACTACGTGCCTGGATTCTGTTTCTTGAACTTGTTGGGAAATGGAATCATATTGGGGATGGCTCTGAGTTCCTCATAACCATAGCATTAGTTTCAGAGTGTTCCCTATAGTAATAATAAAAAAGCTTCAAAACATGCTGAAAATGTTTTAGAACATGGTAGCTTCAAAGACATTCATTAAAAGGATAGGCTGGTCTGCATGCTGGCTATTTTGCTGCTTTTCTAAACTTGCGTGAGCCCCTGGAGGAGAAGCCCCAAACAGGGGGTAGTTCCAGCAGCCCAGGATGGAGCAAAGTGGACAAATTACAGGTCTGCAGGAGACAAGTGGTCAAGAGAGCATGGGTCACTGCTGAGCAGAGCTGGGATCAGGCAGGTTGAAGGAAAGGCACAAGAAAAGGACACCTCTCTGTCTGCCATAATGCCAAAGTCATGCTTCTGCTGCCTGGAAATTTCTGTCTGGCAGGAGAGGCTCATATTTCTTTTCTTTAAGACAGGATGATAATACACATTTGGTGATACAATTAAGAAACATGATATTGGAAAGTTGCTGACCAAGTGCCACCTAGCATTCTTTCTCCTGTACTAGCCACATGCTCATTCCTCATGGCTGCTGCTAGCCACGTCCGAGAACCGGGGCACCAGCCTGGCAGGGTAAGTGTGGCTCCATGCTTTAAGCCAGAGAATTTAGTAGACTACGATCTGTTACTTTGTCAATCTGAAAGCTGAGGGCTCTGAAGGATACATGGTACCCATTCTCTGACTCTCTCTCCCAAAAGTCGTTTTCTCCCTGAGTCAACATATGGTTGGTTCCCAAGGCCCTTCCTAGGAATTGGAAGCCAACAGTGACACAAAGCACTTAGGAGGCACACAACCACAAATGTGTGAGGTTTGCCTTCCCGTATTTTCTGGACCCATGTTCAAGCATGGAACTCTCTAGTTCATAAAGGGTTTTACTCTTGCAGGAGTCAGCAAACTATGGCCTGTGGGTGGAGGGCCAGATGAGGCCATGCTCATTCATTTACATACTGTCTAATGGTTGCTCGAAATCACAGAGTTGAGTAACTGAGACAGACTGGAAGGCCCACACAGGCAAAAAATGTACTATCCCGACCTTCACAGAAACAGTTTGCAGGCCCCTGATTTAGAGTAAGACCAGTTCTCCTGGGGGCAACGGATTGTCTTTGCTTTCAGCTTGACCAATGCCCGTGGGTAGGGATGGAGAAGGAGCCCATCTCTCTAGTTGATTCTGATGAGAAGAACAAGGGTGCTCCACCTAGAATGTGAGCCTTTGATCTTCCGGGCATCTGGCACGCCCATTTCTTCCACAGAGCAGGAATAGAAGCTCCTCCCAACAGGGGGTCTTGACTACTTGAGACCACTGTAAAAGAAAAGTAAGAACAAGTGATTCGTGTTTGTGTTTCCTGTAAAATGAATGTGGTTATCAATACTATTAACCTGGTTACCACTCACTTTGATGCAGATACAGCCATGTTCATGTTTCACAGCTTCATGAAACAGGCCTGCGCCTTCAATCAGAGGCAGTCCAAATGACAAAATTGCCAACCCTTTCTATCTGCAGTGGCCCAGGAATTATCAAATAACCTTAATTCCTATTAAACTCCTGCCTATTTACCATTACCTGAACCTTGAGGCAAAATCTAAATCCAAACCATCACAGGTAATCTCCAATCTCACATATTTTTCCAAAAGAATCATGTGTTAGGGAAGGATGATTGATAGCTCAAAGTCACCAGTGCTGATTCCCGTGTTAGCAACCATAGCTGAGGTCAATGCTTAGAACTGGCGTGGGAAGATGTTCTCAAAACTGCAGCTTTGTGCCTTTGTGGTTATGTAACAGCCTCCTCCATACAGAGGATTACCACAAATTGGTGCTTCCTGCTGTTCTCTCATGTTGACGAGGCATTTTATATTCTGGAGGAATATTCTGGAGGGAGGAGGTTGGTGAAGATTGGTAAAGTGGAGAAGACAGACTTTTTTTTTTTGAGACGGAGTCTCACTCTGTGGCCCGGGCTGGAGTGTAGTGGCCAGATCTCAGCTCACTGCAAGCTCCGCCTCCCGGGTTCACGCTGTTCTCCTGCCTCAGCCTCCCGAGTAGCTGGGACTACAGGTGCCCGCCACCTCGCCCGGCTAGTCTTTTATATTTTTTAGTAGAGACAGGGTTTCATCATGTTAGCCAGGATGGAGAAGACAGACATTTTAACAAAATATTCATATTTATCTGGTCTCTAACAGTTAGAAATCTGCATATTTTGTGGTATATTAATTAAGTCATTTTTGTAAGTTATAAATGATACTAGTACAGTAAGTCCTCACTTAATGTCATCAATAGGTTCTTGGAATCTGTAACTTTAAGCAAAACAACATACAGCAGGTTCATAAATAATGTCACTTCCTTTAACGTTTTGTTATAACATTAATGAGAAAAAAATGCTTTTGTTATATGTCATTTTGCTTAACGTTGTAGTTTCCAAGCACCTATCAATGCCATTAAGTGAGAACTTACTGTATAATAACATTATGTTAGAGTTTAGTGGGTTCCCAAAAGACCTTCTCTCACTGGGTAGACAGTTCTCTCTTTTAGAGATAAAAGAATTGAGCCTCACAGAGACCGTATAACCAGTCAGAGTCCCACCACGTTCCCACCTATCATTCACCACTAAATCCTTAGTCTGGCTGCAGAAAACAGAAAAGATTTATTTTCTCTTATTTTCTCAAAAGTCAACTTTTTAAGACTACATTGATCCTAATAAGGGAATTCAGAAAGCAACTCTTAGACTCAAGTTTTTCTGCTTATTGCCACCACCACACTCTCCCAGTCATATGACAAGAGTTGTTTGCAGTAGGAAGCAAAACCAGAAATGCACTTGAGCAGCCTTTCTGTGTCCTTCCTTGCCTCACCCCTATTGGGGGCCTGCATGATGGTGAGTGGCCACATAAACAGTCCCTACGTCTCCAGGAGTCCTTTTCGCCATGGCTGCTGGAATGACTCATCCTTCTCTATCTGTAGCCTAGGCTTTCCCCTTCTTAATTTCCATTAGGGAGCAGTCTTAGATCAAAGCTTCCCCCAGGGGACAGGACCACGGCCCTCCCTAAAAGGTCCTGGATCTGGTATAAATCTAACCATGGGAGAAAACAGAATTCAGTTAGAGACAACATCAAGGGCAAACTTGAAGGGGAGCAAAAATTACAATATGGGTGTGGGAACCGGACCACAGAGTTACAGTGGTCATTTCTTCCCCACCACATCTTCTTTGTGAACTTTACCGTGCCCACTGCCCCAAGGGGCAACCATGTGGCTCATGGCCCTGGCCACCAATAATTGAACTGGGAGTAGACCCACTTTAGACATGACCCACTGTAACCAATCAGATATCTTTATCTAGAACTCAGAGTTGGGACACAGAAAGCCTGAGGGCATTTGTTGTCTGTGAGTGCTAGACTCACAAGATTCTGTGGGCTCAAGGACTGACTTACACAGTCATTTAAGGTCACGTGCTAAGAGTATGCTTGACTGGGGGGAGAGGATGGAGCAGACACAAAGATAACTGAGAGAAAGGGAGAAGGAAGAGCAGCTCCAGACTCTAGCCCTTCAGTGATCCAGGTGCAATTCTTCAAACTGGGTTTCATAGTATTCCCTTATCACTGTGCAAGTAATTCCCATTTACTTAAGCTATTCTGAGTGGGTTTCTGGCCCTAGCAACTGAATGTTCCCCGACCATAAGATGAAATGGCTAGGGTGGAGCTGGGAGGCCGAGGCAGTGAGTGAGGGAGCTAGAAGGATTTTTCTAGAGAAAGTAAATCTTAGAGTCCAAGCATATGCATGCTATCCACACGTTCCAAATTTTAGGAGACAGCCCTGTTTCAAATGTGCCAGCTTGCCCAAATTTCTGTTTAGTCAATTGTGGTATATCTGTTTACATATATAATTTTAGCATCGGGAAGGCCCTCCTAAGTAAGACACAAACCTGGAAACCATAAAGTAAAGACAGGATTGACAGATTAGACTACCTAGCCCTGAATTTTTAAATTGCCTTTGACAAAAGCCACTGTGAGCAAAATTAAAAGTGAAGAGGCAGCTTGGGATCTAAGTGACAGCTGTAGACCCCCTGCACACTACAGACTCCCTCCTGTTGCAGACCAGACCTCTGTACAGGTCCAGCCCTGGCTTTGTGGCTGTCACGACTACTGAAAATGTCAAAACTGTTGGCAGCAAGAACATGACCTCTTGCTGTCCCAGAATGAGGAAATGAAAGGGAAAAAAGAGGAAATGGGATGAAATGAAAAATGGATGAGAACAACATAGAGGAAGCAAGAAACATTGAGAAAGATGAAAAAAATGAGCTGCTTATCTCTCCTCTGGTTCTGGGCCCTCTCCTTTGTGCTATCCTAGTGACATGCTCTATTAGTCCATTCTTACATTGCCATAAAGAACTGCCTGAAACTGGGTAATTTATAAAGAAAAGATGTTTAATCAGCTCATGGTTCCTGTGGGCTCTATAGGCTTCTGCTTCTGGAGGAGGCTTCAGGAAACTTACAATCATGGCAGAAGGTGAAGGAGAAACAGGCCATGACCAGCAAGAGAGGGGGCGAAGGAGATGCTACACACTTTCAAACAACCAGATTTGCTGAGAACTCCATCATGAGACAGCACTGGGGGAGTGGTGCTAAACCATTAGAAACCACCCCTATGATCCAATCACCTCCCTCCAAACCCCTACTCCAACACTCGGGATCACAATGCAACATGAGATTTGGGTAGGGACACAGAGCCCAACCATACCATTCCACCCTTGGCCCCTCCCAAATCTCATGTCCTCTCACATTGTAAAATACAATCATACCTTCTCAACGGTCCCCCTCATTCTAGAATTAACTCAAAAGTCCAAGTCCAAAGTCTCATCTGAGACAAGGCAAGTCTCTTCCACCTATGAACCTGTAAAATCAAAAACAAAAGTTAGCTACTTCCAAGATACAATGGGGGTACAGGCATTGGGTAAATACTCCCTTTCCAGAAAGGAGAACTCAGTCACAACAAAGAGGCTACAGGTCCCATGCAAGTCCGAAACCCAGCAGGGCAGTCATTAAATCTCAAAGCTCTGAAATAATCTTCTTTGACTCTGTATCTCACATCCAGGCCACACTGATGCAAGGGGTGAGCTCCCAAGGCCTTGGGCAGCTCTGCTTCTGTGGCTCTGCAGGGCACATCCTCTGTAGCTTCTTTCTTGGACTGATGTTGAATGCCTGTGACTTTTCCAGGTGCATGGTGCAAGCTGTCAGTGGATCTACCATTCTGGGGTCTGGAGGATGATGACCTTCTTCTCACAGCTCCACTAGGCAGTGTCCCAGTGGTAACTCTGTATGGGGGCTCCAACCCCACATTTTCCCTTTGCACTGCCCTATTAGAGATTCTCCATGAATGGTCTGCGCCTGCAGGAGACTCCTGCCTGGACATCCAGGCCTTTCCATACATCACCTGAAATCTAGGTGGAGGTTCCCAAGCCTCAACTCTTACCCTCTTTGTACTTGCAGCCTTAACACCATATGGAAGCCACCAAGGCTTGTGGCTTGCACCCTCTAGAGCAGCAGTCTGAGAAGTATCTGGGGCCCTTTTAGCCACAGCTGGAGGTGGAGCAGGTGGGATGCAGGGCACCATGTCCCAAGGCTGCACAAAGCAGCAGAGCCATGGGCCTGGCCCCATGAAACCATTTTTCCCTCCTAGGCCTCCAGGCCTGTGATGGGAGGGGCTGCCCCAAAGATCTCTGAAATGCCTCATAGGCATTTTCCCCAATGTCTTGACTGTTAGTATTTGGCTCCTCTTTACTTATGCAAATTTCTGTATCAGGCTTTAATTTCTCCCCAGAAAAATGAGTGTTTCTTTTCTACCGTATGACCAGGCTGCAAATTTTCCAATCTTTTATGCTCTGCCTCCCTTTTCAATATATAAGTTCTGGTTTCAGGTCATTTCTCTGTTTATGCAGATGAGTTAGGCTTTTGGAAGCAGCCAGGCCAGATCTTGAACACTTTGATGCTTAGAAATTTCTTCTGCCAGATACCCTAAATCATTTCTCTCAAGGTCAAAGTCGAACAGATCCCTAGAGCAGGAGCACAGTGCCACCAGTCTCTTTGCTAAACCATAGCAAGAGTGACCTTTCCTCCAGTTCCCAATAAGTTCCTCATCTCTATCTGAGACCTCATCAACCTGGCCATCTCTGCCCATATCACTATGAGCATTTTGGTCAAAACCATTAAACAAGTCTCTAGGAAGTTCTAAACATTTCCTCATCTTCCTGTCTTCTGAGCTTTCCAACCAATTCCACCCTTTGCCCATTATCCAGTTCCAAAGCTGCTTCCACATTTTCAGGTATCTTTGTAGCAAGGCCTCACTTCTCTGGTACCAATTTTCTTCATTAGTCTGTTCTTGCATTGCTATAAAGAACTACCTGAACTGGGTAAGTTATAAAGAAAGATGTTTAATCAGCTCACAGTTCTGTGGACTGTAAAGGCTTCTGCTTTTAGGGAGGCCTCAGGAAACTTACAATCAAGTCAGAAGTTGTAAAGGAGAAACAGGCACACCTTCACATGGCCAGCAGGAGAAAGGCGGGGAAGTGTTACATGTTTTCAAACAACCAGATCTCCTGAGAACTCTATCATGAGGCAGCACTATGGGGATGGTGCTAAACCATTAGAAATCATCCTCATGATCCAATCACCTCCCACCAAGTCCCACGTCCAACACTTGAGATTACAGTTGAACATGAGATTTGGGTGGGGACACAGAGCCAAACCATATCATGCAACAACTCAATTAAGCTGTTGTCATCTTAGTCATGGGCTCACTGTAGAACGGGAGTGGTAGGAAGAAACATTAAGTGAGTGGTCATAATGGTGGCTTAGAATTCAAACCCAATCCATGTGACCCCACAACCATGTTTGGGCAAATTAAATCCATGATTATCCAAAGGGTTTCAAAATTGATTTTTTTAGATCTAACTGTTTCCTTCCTATTCTTATCATTTCCTTTTCCCTCAAAGAAAATTCCCTTTATTCTTACCACCCACTAGAATGGAGACTTGAAATTAGGTTCTGTTAGCTTGCCAAATGATAAACAGCTCTCTCAAATTAAGCCGCATCTCATCCAGAAAGAAGGCAATAAAAATAGTGATTTATGTGGCCAAGAGTACAGTGGGACGTTTTTATAGCATCACAGATGGTTTTCCAAATTGCAGAGCAGCTTTATTTCTTTCTGCATATCTCAATTTCTCAGTCCACAGTTTGAAAATAATAAAGCTGCCCTCTTCCTACTTCTCGGGTGAATTGGTTAAATCATGAAAGTCTATAAATAAAAGCACTTGAATCCTAGAGAGAAGAGTCAAATGATAAAATAATCCCATTTTTCATCCATATGATGACATTTCATCCATATAATGAGAAGGCTAGGCATATTGCAATGTTTGTGGGGAAACGATCTGGCCCAGAGAACACCTGACTCCTTGGAGTGTCAAGCTGGGGAAGAGAACTCAAATATATGCAGAGTACTGTTATTTCAGATATATGTCTGATAGCTCTGCAGTAACTACTGGAAGCACCTATGGGGTGGTATGATAACTGAGATTTACATTTATACTTAACTCCTATTGTTTTTAAAAAACAAAACTGCTTGAGTTTGGTTTTCATCATGCTGGCTTCAGTCTTAGCCCAGGCTCTCCACATACTCTCTGTTCCAACTTCCACCCTAGGTGTACACGAGATGCATTCTCAGCACCTCTGGGCCCATTCCCTTCTACCCAAGCCAGGAGTGCTGAGTGCTAAGATTTGACAATCCAGATCAGAAGCAGCATGATGCAGTGTTGAGAACACAGCCCTGGAACAAGTCTGCTGCGTGTGAATCCCAACTCGCCTCTCTGACCTGGCATATCTCCTCATCCGTGACATAGGCGTGGCACTAACATGCCTACTCATAGGGCTCTGGGGACAGTTAAATGAGGCAGGGTCCATAAAGCACTTAGCTCACTGCCTGGTACAATGAATGGCAACTACTTTTCATAGGCAATTATGAGAAATATGGTGAAGGTAGGCAGAGTAAAATAGTTGGATTGGTGCTTCTTCTGCAGGTGGCATTCAACTATTTTGGGTATTTGTTTGTATTTATTTTTCTTATAGCAAATTTCCGCTTTTAAACTGTGACCAAACAAATAGAATGATTGCTATGGTTTTACAATTTGCATGGCTGAATGAATATACCTTTAGTAGTTTTTTAAATCATGTTTCTAATTGTTAGGAAAAAAAATTTTTTTTTATCTTCTGGGATTTCAAGGGGTATCTTCTGGGATATTATCTTCTGGAAAATAGGTATGAAATTGATATGGGACAGAGGCCATGGCATATATCCTACAAAATCTGTATCTACACTCTTATATTATACTTACTTGCCCGTATCTTTGAACTTGGGACCAATCATAAGATCCTACATTCTAGAGTTCCCAGAAAAAGAACATAGTAATTGAGTATGTATTGAATGTTGTTGGCTGGGTGTGGTGGCTCACGCCTGTAATCCAAGCCCTTTGGGAGGCTGAGGTGGGTGGATTACTTGAGGTCAGGAGTTTGAGACCAGCCTGACTAACATGGTAAAACCCTGTCTCTATTAAAAATTCAAAAAAAATTAGCCGGGAGTGTTGGCATGTGCTTGTAATCCCAGCTCCTAGTAGGCTGAGGCAGGAGAATTGCTTGAACCTGGGAGGTAGAGATTTCAGTGAGCTGAGATCACACCACTGCACTCCAGCCTGGGCAACAGAGCAAAACTCTGTCTAAAAAAAAAAAAAAAAGTTTATGGGTGAGTATTGAGCTAAGTGCATTATCTCATTCAACCCTCAATCTTATGAAGCAAATACTGTCATTAGCCCTATTTTACAGATGTGGAAACTGAGCCTTAGAGAAGGAAGTAATTGCCATAAGTCACACATCTAAGAAATAATTAAGTGAAAATTTGAACCAAAAGCATCTGGATCCAGAGCCCAAGTTTTAGGAACTTGCTGTGGCTTTGATGCATCAGAATGTGGGAGCTGCAGGCCTGTGTGGACTAGTCTTGGACTCTTAGCTGCTCTACCATCCCACAGCAGCTGATAGGTTCATAAGAAGCCACCGGCAACTGCTGCCAAGTTACCAGTAAGAAAATCAGACACTTTGATCTATCTATCAATTGGAATGTGCATGTCCAGAATAGATCTAGGTATTTTTAAAAAAGCATTCAATGCCTGATTTTTAAACAAACTCCACATGCAAAAAAAATGCCCATGCATTTCTTTAAGCAGAAATATAAGTTAGTGAATTTGTTTCTTCTTGTTAAAATGGTTAGAATTTGTTAGAAATTCCTTTTATCATAAAGTAAAAATTATCAGCTTTAACCTTCTCATTTGTCTCCTACTGCTTCTTTTCTTGTTCTTTATTCTCATCCATCCCCTTCTCTGTCTTTGCCTCTTCTTTTCCTCTATTACTTCATAAGAATCCAAGCAACTCCTTTAAACCTCAAATCAAATGTTCTTCCCTTGGATAGAGATCACTTCCATCCCCTTCATAACTAGCTGGGCCTGGTACCTTTTGGTTAGCAATTTTGTCAGAGATGTTGGAGAAAAAGGTGGCATTTCCTCTTGAAAATCCAGCCTGCAAGGCATTTACCATCTCATGCTGGTTTTGTAAGGCCCTGCTGTCCCTCCAGAATAGAGGCCCACAGCACTCACTAGGTACCAGGCATGGTGAACGTGCTTGCCCAAGCTCTCTAGTAGGTGGCAGATTTACCCAGGTCTGCCTGACTTTAGAGCCTATTCTTTTAATCATTATACCTTACTGTCTTTAAAGACAAGGTCAGGTTCTCTATGCTTCTGTGAGATAACTTTCCACAGGAATGTAGATAGTTACTGTAGGGACACTAGGTGCCACCTGCTATAGCCCTCAGAAGTGGCATCAGACTATGCCTGGGCTTTCTGTTTGTAGGACAAGGAAGAATGAATGTGACAGTGAAAGGTTCTATTTGTAAAGGATGGAAGAGCAGAAATCCCCAAATGCTAGACAAAAAAATGTGGACAAGTATATTGTATCCAATCATAGTATGTTAGAGCTGAGTTGGGCCTTAAAGATGATCTCCTCTAACCCCTTTATTTGCAGTTGACGAAGTTGAGGATCTGAGACATTAAGTGAATTGTCTGAGGACACACAGCCAGTTTGTTAGATGCAGAGCCAAGAATGAATTTTTTTCATGCAGAATAAGCTATGTTTTGCAGTCCACCTTCACTCTATTTGGGGTTCATTTCTTTTTAAGAAGTCTCAAAGATTAGAAAATTGAATCGTTTTGAGCAATATAATGTCACAGTGTACAATTCTGTTGAAAGTAATTATAACAGCAATGCCAGCAGATCTCCCAAATCCATGGGTTCCAAAATGTTCCCGCCTTTTGCTAAGCTAATATATAGAATTTCAAAACTACATTTATACCACATAAAATTTCCAAAGAGCTGGGCAATTTCCTATAAAAACTCAGTTGTGCACTGATTGCCAAGTTGGAAAACTCAGGGTTTCCTGGCAACACCCACTTGGGCTCTAGGGAATGCAAACTTCTCAGCAAACAACTTCTTCTGACTTACCAGCTCCATCAGCAGCCATGACCCGAGTGATAGTGGCCCTTTCTGATGTTCTTGTCTCTGTTGCTTATGTTTCTTAAGAACCTATAATCTTGCCTTAATCCCTTACCAGCCGAATACCTCCTACATGCTAAACTCCTGGAACGAAAGGTCTACATTTCTCTCATGCTAAGAGTTTGGGACTAGAATTCAGATGAACTCATTTCTGGTACTGGTTCAAAAGCAAATGAGCCCTGTAAATTAGTTACCTCATGGGTAAAATATAGACAATAACTCCTACCTGTTCATCTTTCAGGGCTGTTCTGAAGGTTTTCAACATCTGAAATTCACAGGATCATGGAGACGAACTAAACCATCATGGAGACGAACTAAACCAGATGCATCTAGCTCCTCATGTTAGAGTTGAGAAAACAGAAACCCAGGGCTTGGGGACTACCTTGAAGACATCAAGGTCCTGGTTGATGACAAAATCAGGACCAAGCTTCTGATCCTCCCAAATATTCCTTCACTCCTCAGTGCTGCCTGTGATGAGAAAGATCAAAGCATGCATGCAATTGTAAATCATGACACAGAGGCAACATGCAATTATTTAGGTACTAATTAATAGACTGTGTATCAAGTCAGCACTAATCAAATTCTTCATGCCTTGACAGGGTTGTAGCTTGTCAGGAATTTCTGAAGATGAAAAAACTATTTGTCTCAGGACAAATCCTTCTCCTTCCAGTAAATGCAAAGAAAGGAAAAAGTGTAACCAGGGGTATTTAAGCTCAGCCTCCTCCAGCAACCATCTGCTGTTGCTTTTTTTTTTTTTTGATGTCATTGAGATGTAATTTACATACCATAAAATTCACCATGTTAAGGTGTGCAGTAGTATATTCACAAGGTTGTATAACCATCACTACCCTCTACTTCTAGAACATTCTCATCATCCTGTTGCTTTTTGAACGTCAGTATTGTCAGCTCAAGTACAGCTTCACTCACATGTGGCTCTCAGTTCGGGTATATTCTGTGCTATCCCTCGTGTAGTGTTCATCTTGACCTACATGATCAGATGTCCCAAGTTCACTCTGTATTTGAAGAGCTCCATGTCTACTAAAGGTCTGATTCCCTACTGTGGGCCAGCAGTAGGAATGAGATGGTCACTAAGCCTCAAAATAAGCCTTAGCAATGAGAATCTAAAAAACAAAGCTCAGCCACCAAGGCTAATTTGCAGGGCAAAAAATGGAGAAAATTTCCTAAGCCAAGAGTGGGTAGAACTGAAAGTGGGAAGTGGGGCTAGTTTAAGGACTATGGAGGGTTTTCCAAAGTGCACTCTCTCTTGCCTTAGAGCTCATATGCATGCTGGATCATCCTCCACCCCTATCACATCCCCCATTTTCGCTTCATCTAAGCCCCCTGGGATGCTGGAACACCCACTGCAGGAGGCACCTGAACTTCCCTATCACAGTCCATCTCACCTGTGCACACCATGATTACCTGCTGACTTGTCTGCATTCCTGAATAGACTGGAAGCTTCAAAAAAGGAAGAAGCCCTGCCTTTTTGGTTACTTATTCACCCTGCTTCTCAGCATCCTCTGGCACTATCTCGGTAAAGACTTCTTGAACAAGTTATTAATCTGGCCACAAACCCAAATTTCTTTCTATATCCCTCTAATGCTCAAATTAAAGTTTGAGTGTGAGAATGTACCCGAGCCTCACACAGTTATTTATGGTGGATACACAAAATAATAATCCTGGGTCAAAGCTGCTTTCCTGTAGCTTTCACTAAACAGTCCTCATTTTGATCCAAAGACCAAGAGAGAATACATCCTTTCCCTCTTCTCTGTGGTACCCCTTTAGGTATGTGACATGAGCTGTCATGTCCTCTATACGTTTTATTATTTGAGTTAACCAACTGTACTTCCTTCAGCAATTAGGCATAACATGAATTATTTACTCATTCATTCAACAAATATCTTATGGCATGGTCTATGTATAAAGCACTGTGCCAGGGCAGTGGGGGTGAGCAAAGACATGGCACAGACACTGCCTTGAAGTCTACTGTCCACCATGGTTGTGCTTTTCCCACTCTCTGGGGTTTCTTGAATGTCCCTTTCCAGATGTGGTCTCCAGAAGTGGACAATATATTTCCAAGTAGTCTGACCAACACAGAGTTCAGAACTATAACTCATGATCTAGGTCCTCTGCTTCCAAAAACTTTTGACTGTTCGTGTTATCCTTAAATGCTCAGGGTGTACTAATGGTGTGTGTGTATGTGTGTGTGTGTGTGTGTGTAACGTAAAAAGACACTTGGCTAACATTTTTGTAAGATGCTTGTTCCTTATGCTTAAAACAAATATGTGGTAGTGTTTCTGGTGATCAAATTTCAAGTTAAACACATCCTTATCTCAAATCCCTCTCCTGCTCCAAAAATCTCTTAGGAATAAGCAGATTGCAATCTTCTTCATATCAAACTGAACCATAAGAATGGACAAATTCTTTTAAAAAACAACACAGGATATTTTGCACTGCCACTAATGGTTCTTTATGATGTTTCTGAAAATAATTGGAAGGGAAGCATGGACATCTGGCATGTGAATGAAGCTGTTTCTAATTAGGAGGGCTGTTTGTCTTCAAAGCAGAGTGAGCACTGGGGTACTCTCGGATGTGCTCTTCTTTGATGATGCTTGCTCAGGGCCTGGCAGCCTCCAACCTTCACCTATTTGAAGCCTGGGGTCCGTGGGTAGGGGGTAGGCCACCTCCTTTTAGCTTCTGACCTAAATAACTTTGGTCCTTAAATTCCTTCAGGCATTGGGCTTTTAACTTTGGTGTTTGCTTTGAAGCTGAAAAATATGATTTTTTTTTTTTTTTTTTTTTGTCATGCTGTTTCCTGGGTACTTTCCGTCTCTGCAGGAGACAGTATCACCAGGAGCCAGAAGGTCAGCAGAAGAGAAAGTGCCTCTCATCTGTGACAACTGGGATAAATGTGGGAGAACTCTGTCAGACTTGGGTGGTCAGGAGACCCAGGAACAATTCCAGGAAAAGCGGAATGCCTGAGAGTCATTCTGTTTTCTACTTTTTTTTTTTTTTGAGACAGAGTTTTGCTTTTGTCACCCAGGCTAGAGTGCAGTGGCACAGTCCTGGCTCACTGAAACCTCCAACTCCTGGGTTCAAGCAATTCTCCTGCCTCACCCTCCTGAGCAGCTGGGATTATGTGCCTGCCACCGTGCCCAGCTAATTTTTGTAGTTTCAGTAGAGACGGGGTTTCACCATGTTGTCCAAGCTGGTCTCGAACTCCTGACTTCTGGTGATCCACCCACCTTGGCCTCCCAAAATGTTGGGATTACAGGCACAAGCCACAGCCTTGTTTTCTACTCCTAATATAATTTGTAGAAGGCATTGTGCTGAGGATACACTGGTCATTTCACTGTTTAATATTTTCTAGTAACTTTTCTTCACGTAACTTTTTTTTTTTTTTTTTTTTTTTTTTTTTTTTTTT
>NC_045448.1:38135867-38158354 GCF_002776525.5 Piliocolobus tephrosceles | reverse complement strand
TATTTTTTTTTTTTTTTTTTTTTTTTTTTTTTTTTTGACAGAGTCTCGCTCTGTCGCCCAGGCTGGAGTGCAGTGGTGCGATCTTGGCTCACTGCAAGCTCCACCTCCTGGGTTCACGCCATTCTCCTGCCTCAACCTCCCGAGTAGCTGGGACTACAGGAACCCGCCACCATGCCCTGCTAATTTTTTTTGTATTTTTAGTAGAGAAGGGGTTTCACCATGTTAGCCAGGATGGTCTCAATCTCCTGACCGCGGGATCCGCCCGCCTCAGCTTCCCAAAGTGCTGGGATTACAGGCGGGAGTCACTGCGCCCGGCCAACGTCTATTTAGCCAATATTTATTAGGCACCAAATATGTGTCAGGGACTTTAAACTTTAGAAAGAGCTATTCTCATAAGTGTCTTAAAAAGAATCTGTAGTTTCCTGTTCTCTACATGGTTCCCAACACATATACTGTGGCTCACTGACATTGCCCTGGATACAGTGACCCCTCTTTGAGGGCAGTTGAGGTCAGGAACTTTAGAAAGCTCCCGAGTGTTGTTTCTTATCCCAGGAATTCGTGGGTGTGGAAGACAGGCCTTGAGGAGGCTTTTCCCATCAGCTCCCCACTGTATTTCTGGAAATTCCATATGAAACCCCATGGTACCTATAGCTATTTCTGAAAATCAGTGTTCTTAGTGAAAATAGAATTAATTTTAAAAAATGGTTACAAAGACATTTTTTCTGATTGCAATGTTCTCACCAATGATATTCTTTGTTATATATTCTCAACCAAAGAAATCTGGAAAAAAGAGAGAAGCATAAACTAAGGGATTAAAATCATCTACAATTCCATCACGCAGAGAAAACAGGTAAAATGTTGCTATATACATCTCTTAATCTTTCTAGATCTGTTTTTGTTTAACAGCAGTTTTATAGCCTACTTTTTATGTAACAATATATTATGAACATTTTTCCAGGGCATTGCCTTTTCTTCTATAGTATAATTGTAATGGCTGCATAGTATTTCATTGTATGTATGTACCATCATTGATTTCACTAATTGCATATTATTAGACTTTCAGGTTGTTCCCTTTTTTTTTTTCACAAAAATATACTGAGGTAAAAATTATTGTTTCTAACTCTTTATTCCCATTCATTATTTCCTTATAATAATTCCCAGAAGTAGACTTTCTGGGTAAAAAGATAAGCCAAAATTTAAACCTTTTGATATGTACATAGAGAAGCCTCGGGTTTTGAGTAGAAAGGTCTTTGTCCCTAGCACTAACCCAACTGTGTGACCTTGGGCCTAACTACTCCATCTGTTAAATGAGGAGTGTGATCATATGCCCCACTGCATTTCAACAGCTGATTCTGACAAAGTACTGCTGACTATCTGCCCAGCAGCCATTCTTCACTTCATTCCAACAAACCCTGATTTTTTTTTTCAAACATTCACCCCTTCCCCATTGCAGTCTTTGTACTTCCAGATTAGGCCTAAATTGTCTAAGTATAATCTCATCCCCCTGCTCCAGTGAGAGGTTCAGGAATAGGCATATGGACCAATTAGGTTTAATAAGATTTATGGGGAAGTTTGCTGGGGCTTCTGGAAAATTCTCCGCCTTTAAGAGAGAGCCATAGGAAAAGAGTCTCTCCCTCTGGATGTTGTCAAGCTTGGCCCTATTATTGCAACAGCCATGTTATCCCCAGTCTGAGAATTAAACTGAACACAGATGAGGCAGAGCTGAGAATCCTAAGGAAATGGGATTGGGACTGCTGAATCAGGCAAACTTGAAGCTTCCCCTGCCTCTAAATTTCCAGTTATGAGACCCAATTTTGATGGCATTCACTCTTGGAATCAGTTAACTTTAATTTATAACCCCAGTTCTGATCATCATCTGTTTAATTTTCTTTCTTAATTATAGTAAATATTTTTTTCTCTTATAGGCTTTCCTTTCAACTTCTTGTATCCTCCTTTTTCCCAATTTTGGGGAAAAAAAATGATGCCTCAAGGGAATATTTCAGTGAAAAGGATAGGACTTATGCCAATAGTTCAGAAATGACTAATTTAAATCTGTGGAACTAAGAGAGCCCAACCTAGGCCTTTCAATTTGGTCACAGAATCAGAAGATTTTTCAAGTCAGAAGGAACCTTGATGCTCAGCAAGTCCTAATCCCATTTTGTAGATGAGGAAACTGAGGTTCAGAAAGATATTATGAAAGTGTCAGACAGCTGGGTACTCCCCAGGCAGCATCTTCACAAGACTTACCTGGTACCCCAGTTTGACTCCTGTCATATTTCAGTGGAATATATCACAACTGGTTATTTGAACCCTTTGTTTCCTGGCAAATCAAAGTTCCCCATTTGTAGCAAGAACTTAACAAGTAATGTTCCTATCACCACATTGGAAGTCCAGTCTTCTTTTAGACCTCACTAGTGATTTCTTTCTAGAAGTCCCTAGGGAGAGTCCTCACAAATAATCCAGACTTCTCTCTGCAGTGCCTCTGCTCTTGGTCTACACCCCTTGCTACCTTCTGCTACTTCAATTATTATTTCTTCGTACTCCTTGCTCACAATCCAGGCTGCCGTCAACCACCACCCCGCCCTCCGCCCCCAACTCCATCTCCACTCAGCCAGTGAGCCATGGTCCAGGTTCCTTCTGGCTGTCCCTGGATTGCCACCTACTCATGTTCTTTTCCCTCTCTAGCCTGAAGAAAAACTCTTGTTCCACAGCAGCTGATTCTCCCAGGAGAGCTGGGTCTCTGGTGGGCAAATTGCTGCTCTCTTCCCCAGCAAACTTCTCCCTGGAGCACATGTGTGCTCCGGTGAATAGGTTTGACCAGGGCTGGTTCCAACCCAGCATCACGCTGTCTGGGGGATCACATCTCTTTCCAACATGCAGCCCTGAATCCCAGTCCCCTCTGCTTAGCTGCTTATTCACACAGGATGCTTCTCAGAAACTTCACTTCCAAATTATGGGGTGAAATTCAAGCTGGAATTCTTCATCTATGATGAAATTTTAAAATGGTATTCAAAGCTTTGTGCAAAATAGCATTTTATGGTATGTAAACCTCTAATTTTTATCAGACTCTCGAAGGGGTCTGCTAGAGACCATGGGCCTCTAAAGCTCTTTAAGTTCTAATGTTCTGTGACCCTGTGATTTCACAATACGATTTTGTGGCAAATTTACCAAAAGCGGAAGCGTTCAGTCACCCTCCCAAACTGCTCTATTACATTCCTAAGTGAGTACAAGAATGTATGCAAGAATTTTAGCCTTATATATAATATCTTATTTGCACAGGAGATATTATATTATATTAAGAGAATAAACAAGGATTCAGCATCAAAAGCTTTACCAGCAAGATATTAGTACCCTACCTAGAAGACTATTCTAACCTCAAGTACTATAAATATTAGGAGATCTTTATTTTCGTAGCAGCAAGATCTTGGAAACTGTACTGGTGAAAAAAAGACGGTGCTTAGAACTCCTGCTTCCCTTTTTAGTTGCTCTTTCTGTTCAAGGAGTGGGATGCATGGGAAAGGTGGCCTGGCTCCTTTCTCCTCTGCGTAGCCTGTAGTTCTAGGATTGGCCCCTAGACGGCGATCTTGTGTTATCGAGGGGCATAGTAGCTAAATGAAGTGGGAGCCTGAAGTGACTGATGGCTGAAACTGTCAACCGATCAAATGGTAAGAAGTGAATAGAAGTGGTTTTTAACCATAGTTGCAAGATGAAATTGGAAAGTAACACAAAATCTTCCTATATTACTTAGAAGGAAATTAGGGAACACTTAGAGTTAGTCTGTGTGTTGACAACATTATTTAAGTGTGATATTTAGAGGAACCTGTCAATTAAAAATTTTTTAAAATTATGGTAAAATACATATAACATAAAGTTTGCCACGTTAACCATTTTACAAACGTGCAGTTTTTAAACCAAGTGCAAAATCGGTAGTGTTAAATGCATTCACATTGTTGTGCAACCAATCTCCAGAACTCTTTCCATCTTGCAAAGGTGGAATTCTGCATCCATTAAACAGCAACTTTCCATTCCCTCCTCTCCCAGCCCCTGGAAAAAGTATTCTATTTTCCATCTCTATGAATTTGAGTGCCTCAGAGAAGTGGAAAAAAGTACTTGTCTTTGTGTCACTGGCTTATTTCACTTAGTATAATATTCCCAAGTGGGACCTGCCAATTTTCATTACAAAATTATTTTTTAATTTGTACAGAAAAACTGACAATTAATAAAAACCATGTGATTGGACCATTGTCTCATGCTCACAGCTTCACTGGCAAATGCACTCATTCAAACCACTAAAAGTGAAAACCTCCATCCACAAGACCCACCAGGAGGTCTCATAAAGTTCTATTAAACATGCAAACTCACGAGACTGCCAAGGCCCACTCTGGACAGCAGTTGACCCAGAAGATTCATAGGCCAGGAGGCAGAGCATGTCAGTAGGGCACATCCAGCCTTCCTCTTCTACGGGACCTCGCAGCAGACCACAAAGCCATCCACACAGTGGGCAGAAGCTATTCTCTTTGGCCCCCATGTGGACTGAGTTGTGAAGAAATGAGACTCACATCAGTGGGATGTGGAGACCACGCTATATCAGAGGCCCTGTATTTCACAACAGCTAATATCTTTTGGAGGAACTCCATGACCATAACTTTCATGGTCTTCTTAAGGTCATGCCAGTTACAAGGGTCACTGCACTTAAGGCAACTCAAAAATATGGCTTCCTCTCTGGTATTTATAAGTTGTCCCTATCCAGATAGGATTTACCAATCAGGGTCCATTTGTACTTTCCTTTATCAGGTTTCCATGGGAACAGATCTAGGAAGTTAGCCAAAAATCAAATGCTCATGTAAAACTGGAAAGGGTCTTGTTAATCCTTTATTCACTGCCCTTCACATGGTTAGATTACAAAGTCTGACAAAGCATCTAGTTAAATAGAAGGGAGTCAGAATGACAAACTGATATGAAGAACTAAATTACACAATGGCATTTGTCATCTCTTATTTGTTACAGCTGCTTTGGTTTTCAAAATGGATGTGACTTTGCACAATGCCTGGCTGCTTCTGGGGAAAAGTTTCCATTTCAAAACTTCATAAGATAATAAATTATATTTTGGGGGTGGATTTAAATACAACTGGAAGAGGGTTTCTCTCCTTTAGGGATAATTTCTATAGAAAATAGTAAACAGAGATTAAGAGAGCGAGGGAAAACAAATCTGGGCTCCAGAAGGAAGCCATTAAGGAAATTGATTGCCAGAGGGCTGGTGATTCAAGATCAAGATGAGAGATATGGTTTGGGGGAGCCCCTTTCTTTATACCTCACCTCTTTGGCTCTCCCTACACCTTCTGCTGAAGTTTGGGATTCTGTAACTAGAGATAAATCTGTTCATTCCACAATGACATGTAAAACTTAATATACAAATACCTTAAGAGAGAATTATTATGTAGTAAGGCCTAAAAGTCTAAGAATGCAGCATCACAAAATGTTTAAGTAGAAAGAAGTCACAGAGCTCACCTAGCAAGCTCTTTATCTTATAATGAAGACACTTGATCTCAAAGAAGGTAAGCAGCATTCCCCAAGCCACACAGACTGGTAGTAATGGAACTATGGTTAGAACTTCAGAGGCCTGACACACAACCCATCCAATATTATATTTTTTTTCCTAAGAGGCAGAAGAGGAAGCATGTGGAAAGGGAAGAGAGGAGTGCTGACTTAGGAAGAAGGCAGCAGGGCAAGAAGGGGGAAGGCATGAGGCATTTCTTCCTGGCAGTGGCTGCTCCCTTGCTGCAGGTTAACTGCCCTTTTTGATGCAAGGCGAGGACTCAACATGGGTTAAAAAGGGCATGGGGCCAGTAATTTGTTAACTCCAATCTTGCTAAAAAGGAGTCTCCTTTTAATTTTCAAAAGAGAAAGTAATTTGCTGCATTAATCATTCTTCAGGGGCTTTAAAACTGCACATAGAAAAACTATGACTTCCTCAGGATACAAAATCAATGTGCAAAAATCACAAGCATTCCTATACACCAACAATAGACAAGCAGAGAGCCAAATCATGAGTGAACTCTCATTCACAATTGCTACAAAGAGAATAAAATACCTAGGAATACAACTTACAAGGGATGTGAGGGACCTCTTCAGCGAGAACTACAAACCACTGCTCAAGGGAATAAGACAGGACCCAAACAAATGGAAAAACATTCCATGCTCATGGATAGGAAGAATCAATATCATGAAAATGGCCAGTAATTTACAGATTCCAGTGCTATTCTTGTCAAGCTACCAATGACTTTCTTCACAGAATTAGAAAAAACTACTTTAACTTTTATATGGAACCAAAAAGGAGCCTGTATAGCCAAGACAATTCTAAGCAAAAAGAATAAAGATGGAAGCATCATGCTACCTGACTTCAAACTATACTACAAGGCTACAGTAACCAAAACAGCATGGTACTGGTACCAAAACAGAGATATAGACCAATGGAACAGAACAGAGACCTCAGAAATAACACCACACATCTACAACCATCTGATATTCAACAAACCTGACAAAAACAAGCAATGGGGAAAGGACTCCCTATTTAATAAATGGTGTTGGGAAAACTGGCTAGCCATGTGCAGAAAACGGAAACTGGACCCCTTCCTTACACCTTACACAAAAATTAATTCAAGATGGTTTAAAGTCTTAAATGTAAAACCCAAAACCATAAAAACCCTAGAGGAAAACCAAGTCAATACCACTCAGGACATAGGCATGGGCAAAGACTTCATGACTAAAATACCAAAAGCAATTGCAACAAAAGCCAAAATTGACAAATGGGATCTAATCAAACTAAAGAGCTTCTGCACAGCAAAAGAAACTATCATCAGAGTGAACAGGCAACCTACAGAATGGGAGAAAGTTTTTGCAATCTATCCATCTTACAAAGGACTAATATCCAGAATCTATAAGGAACTTAAACACATTTACAAGAAAAAAACAACCCCATCAAAAAGTGGGCAAAGGGTATGAACAAACACTCCTCAAAAGAAGACATTTATGTGGCCAACAAACTTATGAAAAAAAGGTCATCATCACTGGTCATTAGAGAAATGCAAATCAAACCCACAGTGAGATACCATCTCATGCCAGTTAGAATGGTGATTATTAGAAAGTCAGGAAACAACAGGTGCTGGTGAGGCTGTGGAGAAGTAGGAATGCTTTTACACTGTTGGTGAGAGTGTTCAGCCATTGTGGAAGACAGTGTGGCAATTCCTCAAGGATCTAGAACCAGAAATACCATTTGACCCAGCAATCCCATGACTGAGTATATACCTAAATATATACCTAAATGATTATAAATCATTCTCCTATAATGACACATGCACATGTATGTTTGTTGCAGCACTATTTACAATAGCAAAGACTTGGAACCAACCCAAATACCCATCAATGACAGACTGGATAAAGAAAATGTGCCACATATATACCATGGAATAATATGCAGCCATAAAAAAGAATGAGTTCATGTTCTTTGCAGAGACATGGATGAAACTGGAAGCCATCATTCTCAGCAAACTAACACAGGAACAGAAAACCAAACACTTCATGTTCTCACCCATAAGTGGGAGTTGAACAATGAGAGCACATGGACACAGGGAGGGGAACATCACACACTGTGGCCAGTCGGGAAGTGGGGGCCAAGGGGAGGGAGAGCATTAGGAAAAAATACCTAATGCATGTGGGGCTTAAAACCTAGATGACGGGTAGATAGGTGCAACAAACCACCATGGCACATGTACACCTATGTAACAAACCTGCACATTCTGTACATGTATCCCAGAGCTTAAAGTAAAAGAAAAGAAAAGAAAAATTGTGACTTCCCAGCACACAGAGGCCCTGGGTTAGGACCTTCACCCACCTGTCCCCACCCACTGGTCTTTTGTAAGGTCAGCATTTGTAGGTGAAATGGCCTAGGTATATTGTCCCTCTACCTCTTCCTCTTTGATTGAAGACAGGAATCACCCTCTATATTATGCATTAAAGATAAATTAAGGCATTTCTGGATCTTCATTTATGATAGAGAGACCACAGTGAGGAGAAATGTGAAAGATGTTTGTAAAGCCACTGTCAGACTGGGAGTAATGAAGAGATGAAGAAGAGGGCTGTAAGAAGTAGCCAGTCCTTGACAGAGGGAAGAGCCAATTTGAGAGATGGAAGAGGAAACTTTGGCCTGGCCCAAAGAAGGTCCTATATGAACAGAGAAGCCAGGTGTCCTGTTGGACTGAACTCACGAACAGGATCTGAAGAGGGCCAGTGAAAGGACCTCCCTTCTCTAGCTGAAGGAACTGAGAGCAAGAACTGCAATCCCTGCTTGAGGAAAGGCTCTGGGAATGAGAAATCAGAGGAGACGTACTGTACCAGGAAGGGCTCGAACAGGGAAGCCATCAGCCCAGCTGAGCACGGCTGACCCTGCACTTGCAACCTGCACAAGTCAGAACGGAGTTCCTGCCCAGAGGAGCCTCGCACACCAGTGAAGGCCCACTAGGACAGGGGGTATTCTTCTTTGTAACCCCAGTCCCTGGAGGTACTAAGCATAGAGTAAGTTATTCAATGTGGCTGAACAAATAGAGCCTGTGTGGAATGCCGCTAATGCCTCAGTATTTTCTCCAACATTTCCAGGGCATTCTTAATTTTGGGACTCATGGCCAATCAATGAACCCTGAATTTTGGTTCAGAAAATGTGCTTTCTCTAGACACTTAAAGAGTTGGGGAAAGTAATAACCATGAGGAGGAAGCATGGGGTCTCTGGAGGTGACAGTCCTCCAGAAAAGGAGTCCTTGAAAAGAACAGGGATCTCTTGCTCTTGTGTGTGTGTGCACTTGCATCTCCCAGGTCCTCTCTGAGGACCCGGTTAGGTTTCTTTTTTTTTTTTTTGGTTGGTGACATCTGGCAGCATTCAGTCTCTCCTCCTAGCTAATGACCCGTTGTCACTAAATTGTCACCAGCTGTGTCTAACTTTAAAAATCTGTGATTAATATGAGAGCTGAATTTTGCTTATTAACCAAACATAGCTTATTAATCATTCACAAGTATATGGTAATGCTTCCAAAGACGTGCCCTGGCAGCTAAGGATGTATGGGCTTCTACAAAGAGATCAACAATAGAACGGGAGAAGTTCTACCGGACGCAAAAGGAAAAGGGCACGGGAGAAAATAAACCTTTGCCTAACTCACCGTTCTGTTTAAACTGCCTTTTAATGCCTAGAAAATAGAAAGGATGGCACAATCCTTTGCAGAAAGGAGGCTATTGATGTTAGAAGAAATCCAGACCCCTGTCAGATTCACCGAAGTTGAAATGAAGGAAAAAATGTTAAGGGCAGCCAGAGAGAAAGGTCGGGTTACACACAAAGGGAAGCCCATCACACTAACAGCATATCTCTTGGCAGAAATTCTCCAAGCCAGAAGAGAGTGGGGGCCAATATTCCACATTCTTAAAGAAAAGAATTTTCAACCCAGAATTTCATATCCAGCCAAACTAAGTTTCATAAGTGAAGGAGAAATGAAATCCTTTACAGATGAGCAAATGCTGAGAGATTTTGTCACCACCAGGCCTGCCCTACAAGAGATCCTGAAGGAAGCACTAAACGTGGAAAGGAACAACCAGTACCAGCCATTGCAAAAACAAGCCAAAATGTAAAGTCCATTAATGCTAGGAAGAAACTGCATCAACTAACAAGCAAAATAACCAGCTAACATCACAATGACAGGATCAAGTTCACACATAACAATATTAACCTTAAATGTAAATGGGCTAAATGGTCCAATTAAAAGACACAGACTGGCAAATTGGTTAAAGAGTCAAGACCCATCAGCTTGCTGTATTCAGGAGACCCATCTCACATGCAGAGACACACATAGGCTCAAAATAAAGGGATGGAGGAAGATCTACCAAGCAAATGGAAAACAAAAAAAGGCAGGGTTTGCAATCCTAGTCTCTGATAAAACAGACTTTAAACCAACAAAGATCAAAAGAGACAAAGAAGGCCATTACATAATGGTAAAGGGATCAATTCAACAAGAAAAGCTAACTATCCTAAATGTATATGCACCTAATACAGGAGCACCCAGATTCATAAAGCAAGTCTTTAGAGACTTACAAAGAGACTTAGACTCCCACACAATAATAAGGGGAGACTTTAACACCCCACTGTCAACATTAGACAGATCAATGAGAGAGAAAGTTAATAAGGATACCCAGGAATTGAACTCAACTCTGCACCAAGTGAACCTAATAGACGTCTACAGAACTCTCCACCCCAAAGCAACAGAACATACATTCTTCTCAGCACCACACCAAAATTGACCACATACATAGTTGGAAGTAAAGCACTCCTCAGCAAATGTCAAAGAACAGAAATTATAACAAACTGTCTCTCAGACCACAGTGCAATCAAACTAGAATTCAGGACTAAGAAACTCAATCAAAACCGCTCAACTACATGGAAACTGAACAACCTGCTCCTGAAAGATTACTGGGTATATAATGAAATGAAGGCAGAAATAAAGCTGTTCTTTGAAACCAATGAGAACAAAGATACAACATACCAGAATCTCTGGGACACATTTAAAGCAGTGTGTAGAGGGAAATGTATAGCACTAAATGCCCACAAGAGAAAGCAGGAAAGATCTAAAATTGACACCCTAACATCACAATTGAAAGAACTAGAGAAGCAAGAGCAAATACATTCAAAAGCTAGCAGAAGGCAAGAAATAACTAAGATCAGAGCAGAACTGAAGGAGATAGAGACACAAAAACCCTCCAAAAAATCAATGAATCCAGGAGCTGGTTTTTTGAAAAGATCAACAAAATTGATAGACTGCTAGAAAGACTAATGAAGAAAAGAGAGAAGAATCAAATGATGCAATAAAAAATGATAAAGAGGATATCACCACCGACCCCAAAGAAATACAAACTACCATCAGAGAATACTATAAACACCTCTACACAAATAAACTAGAAAACCTAGAAGAAATGAATAAATTCCTGGACACATACACTCTCCCAAAACTAAACCAGGAAGAAATTGAATCCCCGAATAGACCAATAGCAGGCTCTGAAATTGAGGCAATAATTAATAGCCTACCCACCAAACAAAGTCCAGGACCAGACAGATTCACAGCCGAATTCTACCAGAGGTACAAAGAGGAGCTGGTACCATTCCTTCTGAAACTATTCCAATCAATAGAAAAAGAGGGAATCCTCCCTAACTTATTTTATGAGGCCAACATCATCCTGATACCAAAGCCTGGCAGAGACACAATCAAAAAAAAAGAATTTTCGACCAATATCCCTGATGAACATCGATGCAAAAATCCTCAATAAAATACTAGCAAACCGAATCCAGCAGCACATCAAAAAGCTTATCCAGCATGATCAAGTGGGCTTCATCCCTGGGATGCAAAGCTGGTTCAACATATGCAAATCAATAAACATAATCCAGCATATAAACAGAACCAAAGACAAAAATCACATGATTATCTCAATAGATGCAGAAAAGGTCTTTGACAAAATTCAACAGCCCTTCATGCTAAAAACTCTCAATAAATTTGGTATTGATGAAATGTATCTTAAAATAATAAGAGCTATTTATGACAAACCCATAGCCAATATCATACTGAATGGGCAAAAACTGGAAGCATTCCCTTTGAAAACTGGCACAAGACAGGGATGCCCTTTCTCACCACTCCTATTCAACATAGTGTTGGACGTTCTGGCCAGGGCAATCAGGCAAGAGAAAGAAATAAAGGGTATTCAATTAGGAAAAGAAGAAGTCAAAGTGTCCCTGTTTGCAGATGACATGATTGTATATTTAGAAAACCCCATTGTCTCAGCCCAAAATCTCCCTAAGCTGATAAGCAACTACAGCAAAGTGTCAGGATACAAAATCAATGTGCAAAAATCACAAGCATTCTTATACACCAGTAACAGACAGAGAGGCAAATCATGAATGAACTCCCATTCACAATAGCTTCAAAGAGAATAAAATACCTAGGAAACCAACTTACAGGGATGTGAAGGACCTCTTCAAGGAGAGCTACACACCACTGCTCAATGAAATAAAGAGGACATAAACAAATAGAAGAACATTCCATGCTCACGGATAGGAAGAATCAATATCATGAAAATGGCCATGCTGCCCAAGGTAATTTAGAAATTCAATGCCATCCCCAATTAAGCTACCAATAACTTTCTTCACAGAATTGGAAAAAACTACTTTAAAGTTCATATGGAACCAAAAAAGAGCCCGCATTGCCAAGACAATCCTAAGTCAAAAGAACAAAGCTGGAGGCATCATGCTACCTGACTTCAAACTATACTACAAGGATACAGTAACCAAAACAACTTGGTACTGGTACCAAAACAGATATATAGACCAATGGAACAGAACAGAGCCCTCAGAAATAATACCACACATCTACAACCATCTGATCTTTGACAAACCTGACAAAAACAAGAAATGGGGAAAGGATTCCCTATTTAATAAATGGTCCTGGGAAAATTGGCTAGCCATAAGTAGAAAGCTGAAACTGGATCCCTTCCTTACTCCTTATACGAAAATTAATTCAAGATGGATTAGAGACTTAAATGTTAGACCTAAAACCATAAAAACCCTAGAAGAAAACCTAGGCATTACCATTCAGGACATAGGCATGGGAAAGGACTTCATGTCTAAAATACCAAAAGCAATGGCAACAAAAGCCAAAATTGACAAATGGGATCTAATTAAACTAAGGAACTTCTGCACAGCAAAAGAAACTACCATTAGAGTGAACAGGCAACCTACAGAATGGGAAAAAATTTTTGCAATCTACTCATCTGGCAAAGGGCTAATATCCAGAACCTACAAAGAACTCAAACAAATTTACAAGAAAAAAACAAACAACCCCATCAAAAAGTGGGCAAAGGATATGAACAGACAGTTCTCAAAAGAAGACATTTATGCAGCCAACAGACACATGAAAAAATGCTCATCACTCGCCATCAGAGAAATGCAAATCAAAACCACAATGAGATACCATCTCACACCAGTTAGAATGGTGATCATTAAAAAGTCAGGAAACAACAGGTGCTGGAGAGGATGTGGAGAAATAGGAACACTTTTACACTGTTGGTGGGACTGTAAACTAGTTCAACCATTGTGGAAAACAGTGTGGTGATTCCTCAAGGATCTAGAACTAGAAATACCATTTGACCTAGCCATCCCATTACTGGGTATATACCCAAAGGATTATAAATCATGCTGCTATAAAGACACATGCACATGTATGTTTATTGTGGCACTATTTTAAATAGCAAAAACTTGGAATCAACTCAAATGTCCATCAATGACAGATTGGATTAAGAAAATGTGGCACATATACACCATGGAATACTACGCAGCCATATAAAGGATGAGTTCGTGTTGTTTGTAGGGACATGGATGCAGCTGAAAACCATCATTCTCAGGAAACTGTCGCAAGACAGAAAACCAAACACTGCATGTTCTCACTCATAGGTGGGAAATGAACAATGAGATCACTTGGACACAGTAAGGGGAACATTACACACCGGGGCCTGTTGTGGGGTGGGGGGAGGGGGGAGGGATAGCATTAGGAGATATACCTAATGTAAATGACGAGTTAATGGGTGCAGCACACCAACATGGCACATGTAACAAACCTGCATGTTGTGCACATGTACCCTAGAACACAAAGTATATATAAAAAACAACACTCCATTTCCAAATACAATTATGTTCTGAGGTACCGCAGGTTCAATGTATGAGTTTTGGGTGGCCACAATTTAGCCCATGATACCTACCTAACACAGAGTTGAAGAGATTGAGTGACATGCCCCAAATAAAGTAGTGTCCCCTTATTTAACACCCTATAAAATATCTTATAGCCCTATGGTTCTCCCTGATCTTCTGCCACTTATACCTTATGTAATGGAATGGGCAGGTATCACTGCCAGGAAATCAAGAATTAGGATCCAGAGTTTCTGTGCTCTGTTTGCTACTCCACGTGATCTACCATAATTGGGACTCTAACTCATTCTATTCTGCTAAATCATTGCCAGTGCTCACAAATGCACATTGTAGTGGACAGTTTAATAATATTTTTGTTAACTGATGTTATTAATGACCACAAAATGACAAAATTAACGACAAAAAAATAACCTGGAGTATATCTTGGTGAAGCAATAACACAGGGTACAAAAGAATACAGAATACACAGATCTGGGTCTCTGGGATAAAGACTAGATCCTAAAAATTGTAACTGATCAGAAAAATACAGAGCTGTATGGTCCCAAGTGGGAGATACTTCATACAATGGTGATCTGACAAGCTTCAAATTTTTTTTTCATGTGTTATGATGTGATTGTTAAACACTAGATACACATTGCTGGATATTTGATTTTCCTTGTCTCCTGACAAACCCACATGGATGAAAAGCTAGCTGGAGGAGATTGGGGAGAGAAAAGAATCTGATTTTAAATCAAAAGTGGTTTTGCCTGAACACAGTATGCTGTAAACTTGACTTTAGATTCTCACTCCACTCCTTCCTATATTGTGTGCTATGCAAGTGCTTTTATTTCATTGTTCCTCATTTTTTTCTCATCTATTAAGTGGCGATAACAATTTTTTATTGTAGAAGTATTGTGAAGATTAAACAGATTTATTTTTTAAATGCTGGTGTATAGCAGGAACTCCACAAGTGTTAGTTTCTGGTTCATTAGAGAGAAAACCTCTCCTGCTAATCAATGCATTGCTACCACTGTCAGCAAAATGGGAGAAAGACCTTCAATGCCACCCTCAAATCTATCCCTTATGCATAAGGGAGGTGGATATTCTCTTTCAACTTCAGGATTGCTGGAGGAGGCCTCTGCATCACTACACTGAGCCCTGCAATAATCCTGGTAGCTGATCTTTCAGGGTCCCCAAGACACCGGAATTTCTCAAGGGTTAATGCATGTAATGGATAAGAAAGAGAATAAACCAAATAAGAGAAAGAGAGAGAGCGAGAGAGAGCGCACTACATGGATGAGTCTTTCTTTTTTCTTTTTTTTTTTGTTAACTTTTATTTTCAGTTCAGGAGTATATGTGTAAGTTTGTTACATAGGTAAACTCATGCCATGGGGGTTTGCTGTACAGATTATTTCATCACCCAAGTACTAAGCCTAGTACTCAAAACTTATTTCTTCTGATCCTCGCCTTCCTCCCACCCTCCACCCTCAAATAGGCCCCAGTGTCTGTTGCTCCCCTCTTTGTGTCTGTGTGCCCTCACCATTTAGCTCCCACTTATAAGTAAGAACATGAGGTCTTTGGTTTTCTGTTCCTGTGTTCATTTACTAAGGATACTGGGCCCCAGCTCCATTTATATTTCTGCAAAGCACATGATCTGGTTCTTTTTTAAGGCAGCACAGTATTCCATGGTATATATGTATCACAATTTCTTTATCTGATCTGCCACTGATGGGCGTTTAGGTTGATTCCATGTCTTTGCTATTATGAATAGTGCTGCAATAAACATATGTGTGCAAGTGTCTTTATAGTAGAAGAATTTATATTCCTTTGGGTATATACCCAGTAACAGGATTGCTGGGTTGAATGGTAGTTTTGTTTTTAGCTCTTTAAGGAATTGCCATACCGCTTTCCACAATGGTTGAACTAATTTACACTCCCACTAATAGTGTATAAGCGTTCCCTTTTCTCCACAACCACACCAGCATCTGTTATTTTTTGACTTTTTAATAGTAGCCATTCTGACTGGTGTGAGATGATATCTCATTGTGGTTTTGATTTTCATTTATCTAATGATCAGTGACATTGAGCTTTTTTTCAAAAATTGTTGGCCACATGTATGTCTTCTTTTGAAAAGTGTCTGTTCATGTCCTTTGCCCACTTTTTAATGGGGTTGTTTGTTTTTTTCTTGTAAATTTAAATTCCTTATAGATGCTGGATATTAGACCTTTGTCAGATGTATAGTTTGCAAATATTTTCTCTCATTCTATAGATCATTGTTTACTCTGTTGATAGTTTCTTTTGCTGTGCAAAAGCTCTTACATTTCATTAGATCCCAGTTGATTAACCACTTCAGCAAAGTTTCATGATACAAAATCAATGTACAAAAATCACTGGCATTTCTATACATCAACAACAGCCAAGCTGAGAGCCAAATCAGGAATGCAATTCCATTCACAATTGCCACAAAAAGAATAAAACACCTAGGAATACAGCTAAACATTGAGGTGAAAGATCTCTACAATGAGAATTACAAAACACTGCTCAAAGGAATCAGAGATGACACAAACAAATGGAAAAACATTCCATGCTCATGGATAGGAAGAATCAGTATCATTAAAATGGCCATACTGTCCAAAGCAACTTACAGATTCACTGCTATTCCTATCAAATGTCAATGATATTCTTCATAGAACAAGAAAGAAAAACTATTTTAAAATTTATATGGAATTAAAAAAGAGCTTACATAGCCAAGGTAATTGTATGCAAAAAGAACAAAGCTGGAGGCATCATGTCAAACCATACTACAAGGCTACAGTAACCACAACTGCATGGTACTGGTACAAAAAGAGACACACAGACCAATGAAACAGAATAGAGAGCCCAGAAATTAGCCTGCACACCTATAACTATCTGATCTTCGACAAAACTGACAAAAACAAGCAATGGGGAAAGGACTCCTTATTCAATAAATGGAGCTGGGATAACTAGCTAGCCATAGGTAGAAGATTGTATATATACCATACACAAAAATCAACTCAAGATAAATTAAAGACTTAAATGTAAAACTCAAAATTATAGAAACCCTGGAAGACAACCTAGGCAATACCATTCTGGACGTAGCAACTGGCAAAAAGTTCATGACAAAGACACCAAAAACAACAATAACAAAAGCAAAAACTGACAAATGGAATCTAATTAAATCTTTTTTTTCCTGTTTATTCTGTTTTCAAATACTCATTATAGAACATTTCACCCAATTCAAAAAGATACATAGAAGAGGGTGAGAAGAGTTGACATTTTGGTGAACATCCTTCCATGTCTTTCTCTATGCTAAAATACATAAGTGTAAATGACTTTTAAAAAAGGGTTTTACACTATGTGCTGGTTTGAAAACTGAATTTTTTTCACTCAGTAACTCATCATGCCTATTCATCATATCAATGAATATAGACAGACAGTCTTTAATAGCTGCAAAATACCCCATTGTATGTTTCAGAAATTATCCAATCCCATATTGCTGAATATTTAGGTGCTTTCCATTTATTTGTTGTCAATTATAATAAAATATTTTGTTAAACAACTTTATATATACATTTTCTCAAACTTGTCCAATTGTCTTTAGGATAAATTCCTAGACTAGGATTGCTTGTTCAAAGGACACTGGCTCCATAAAGGTGATTAATAATTTACGTTCCCACCTCAAGTGTTAGGGAAATCCCAAATTCCAGCTGTCTCACTTCAAACCATGGTGATAAAATGTAAACTCAACACTGGAATCCTATTATACATCTCTACATGGTTTGCTTTCCTACTCTTTTAAGATAATTCTAAATCTTTTCATTATGCCTTAACCCTGCTGCACCACTTTCCCCTCTTATATGCTCAGCTGATGTCCTGGTTTCATTCTTAAAAAAAAAAAAAAAAAAAAAAAAGAAAGGCATGGAGCACACCACCACTATCTGTACACCTCTAAATCAACACACATCCCCCACCCCCACATACACACACACGGGAACCCATTTTCTCTACCTTCCTCCTTCACCGTGGCAGAGTCCACATGGCTGGCACGGTTCAGCATCTTACTTGAACCACATTTATGCAACCACTCAAGGACTTCTTTCCTTCTCAGGAACTGACACATAAAATCAATACCAATCTCAACAAAGATAGCCTAAAAAGAAAAAAATAGGTACAGATCAATGTCATATCACTCATCCATTCTTTCAATGCCCATTTATTGACCACCTACTACATACCAGGCACTAAGGGAAGAGAATGGTGAATGAGATAAACTAGGTCTCTATCCTAGAATAATTTATAATCCAGTAGTAGAAACAGATATAAACTCACCAAAAACGAGAGAAGCAGATTGCTTGTGATGGATGCCAGGTAGAAAAGAGAGACTGACTGGATAGATAGCAATGGGGTGGATTCAGAGCCCTAGAAAGGAAGGTCAGGGAATGATGTTCTGAGAGGAGATACATGAAGAAGATAGCAATTTAAAAATTCTTCAGGGAAGAACTTTCCAGGCAAAAAAAAAAAAGCAAGCCCAGAAATCACTCTGACGTTGGAGGCAAAGCCAGGCCCAGGGTTGGTGGAGAGCAGTGCATGAAAAAGGCAGGAAGGGTATAGATCATGTGTGCAATTGAGAACATGTTAAAGAATTTCAAGCAATATGCTTGAAATTTCATTTTTAAAAGATCTCTTGCGCTAACCTGTGGAAATTGAACTTTACAGAAACCCAAACAACTACTTGGAGAATACTCTCAGTTTTTATATATTAAATCACATAAAACTCCAATAATGCAATGACGGATTAAAAAAAATCCACTTCATCTCAAAAAAACAAAACACAAAAAACAAAAAACCAAAAAAAAAAAAACAAAACAAAACAAAACCACTCCAAAGGTATACATCACAGAGTGTAAAAATCCCACATTCAAAGCAGAGGTGAATTACTTGTCAGGATCCCTTAGTGCTGAAACTGCATATGGAGCCCTCTCCTTCTTCCTTCCTTCCTTCCTTCCTTCTTCCTTCTTTCTTTTCTTTTTCCTTTGTTCTTTCTGTCTTCTTCCTTTTTCTTTCTCTCTTTGTTCTTTCTTGTTTTCTTTTAATATTTAGCTTTATTAAAGTTTTTTTTAAGGAAAAGAAAAAAACCAGATTTGTGCTTCTGAAAAAAATTTTGGCATAGATTCTAAACAAACACACTAAAGCCATATTCTTTAATCTTCTTAGATTCATAAATGAGCTATTTCCTTACTTAAGCACAATTAGGAATGGCTTATTTTCTCAATTTTAAGTGAGTTTCTGAAACATATCACATGACACAGAGGATGAGTGGAAATTAGAAATTGTTGCTGCTGTGATAGTTCATGAATTATGCCATCTTTAATTGTATCTGAAATCTAAGACCACCACAAGGAATTAACATATAATTCAATCAGAGTTAAAAGGATAAAAGGATATTACCCAAGTTAGCACTGTCAGTTTTCAGCATGCATATGGTGATAAATTAGGAAATCTTTTGTATATTTAAGATTGTCCTCTTAGAACATTTGGATATCCATGTAACACTACCTTTAGGATAAAAATAAGATGGGGAAGGGGTCTGGAGTTGTTTGCAGATATTTTAACACACACTTGAACTAAATATGTGGAAAAATAAATATTTTTACACATGTATAAATTATTCCACTCCCAGAGAGTCATTGCTCTTAAGTAGCCACAGGAGATGGATCTTTTGCACGCAAACGCAGTTGGTTCCCTTGTATGAAAGGCTCTCTGGCTTTCTCTTTGTTTCCCCTTCAGACTTTGTGGGGGCCAATGTGTGGACATCTTGAGTCATGCATTTCCTAGGCTAATTATTCCTGTGAACTAAGCCTGCTGGGCATTAAGGCTGTGGTTGGTGCTATTACTACTCTGAGATCAACGTTTTCTGAGATCAACGTTCTATTTCATTACGTTCAAGGTCACTAAGGAAAGATTTTAAACCCAAAGCGGTGCCTCCAGAGCCCTGGGAATTCAGATAAGGCACTGCTTCTCCTAGTATCACCTACATTCTAGCAGCCTCTCATTACTGCAAGTTGTTTTGTGAATTCTGTAAACCAGGCTAATTTTTCACAATGTTAATAAAACAGATGCTAATACTGTGCCTTATTTTATTCTTCTTATGACATTTTTTATTCTTATGACATATTTTATTCTTATGACATATTTTATTCTTCTTATGACCTAATGACATTTTTAGAGCAGAGGGGAAGGGACACAATTGATATAGTAATTGTTGCAGGAGATCATAAGGTCAGATATCACATACCTTCCAGGCATTCTTGGCGCCTTTCCTTCCTCCTCCCGCATAACTCTTCCCAGCACAAAATTTCCCTTTCTCAGATGAGAAAGGAAAAGTACACACCCTCTTCGCTTCCTACCCCCCTTCTGCCTTTTCCCCACAGCTGTTCTTGTTGCATTTTCATTTCTCTGTTCTGGTCCATCGATCCTAAAGGCTTTGGAGTCCTGCCCACCCAAACTGGGTATACTCTCTTCGTGGATTCAGAAGTTCCCTTTCTTCCTCCACTACCAGCTTCCAGCTGATTTGTTTTTCTAAGACCACCAGAATGGGGAGAAAGAGAGGTAGAAAGGACGGAGAAAAAAAAAAACGCTAATTTTGTTTTGTGGCGTCGCGGGGGGGGGGGGGGCGGGGGGGGGGGGGGGGGGGCGGTGGAGTTTCTAATACAGTCGGGACAAGAGTGGGGACTGAGAAAGCCCGCCCCCAGCGCATCTGCTGGGAGCGACTTTTCTAGGAGTGGAAGGGCAATAGGCGGGGCACGGGCATGTCGGGGGAGGTGGGGGGTGCTCCGCAGGTGCCACCAGGTAAATCTTGGTCTCCTCGGATTCACATCACCTGGTGCATGCCTGATTAATCTGCACCTTCCCAGGCGTCAGCTGCATTCTCGCACACACGGGAAGAGTTGGTGGTGCAGAAGAACCTGGAAGTGCACCATCCTGCCTCGTTCGTCCAAACAGTCCAACCTTTTATTGATAATAGTGATAAAGGGGCGCCCTGGTCTGTCTGGCTACTTCCTGCTGTTAAGGGGCGTTGTTAAGGTCGGGGCCCATGGTTGGTATTTGGACGTATGGATGAAGAATAAAATAAGGCACAGTATTAGTATAGGAATGAGGAATGGAAGCATTTGTTGGAATATGGGCAAAACCCAGAAGGATGGTCCTGGCAAGGTTGGGGAGTATGAGATAGTTAAGAAAATTTACTAAGTTTGAGGCGAGTGGGGGAAAGCCAAACTGATTTCCACTGATTGCTTTCGGTAGGGGCCCTTTTTAGCTGGGAATGAGGAACGAGTGTGCAAAGTAGTTGTTGGCCAGGCAGCAATTAAGGAGTGGAGTTTTTCGTGGAGTGGATGGCTTTCCACTTACTCCTACTACAGAGATATTGGATGGAAGGCTAGGTCCAGAGAAGGACGGCAAAACAGAATAGGTAGCCTCACTGTCAATTAAAAAATTGTCTTACCCGCTACCAGGAGAGTTACCCGCGGCTCGGCGAGGGTGATGGGGGTCCCCGAGTCTCGGCACCTTCAGTTGTCGTCGTCCAGATGTAGGAGCTGGAAGGAGCTCCCAGGATCCTGGGAAAGGGGGTCACGTGGAGACGCAGCACCTGTTCTCAGGGTGGGGCAATCAGACTTCCAGTGTCCTCCCTGCTGGCAAGCAGGGCAGGGGGTTGCTGGTGGACGAAGGTTAGGACATTCACTGGCCTAATGTCCTGATGCCTTGCACTTATAGCAAGGCTGCGTTGGGGCTCGGGGACCCTGTGGACACCTGTTGGCATAGTGTCCTGCCTTGCCGCACTTATATAGCAGGCTCTTTTTGCAGCCTTGGAGTCTGTGGGGTGTGTGCTCTCTGGCCTGGGGTTACAACTGGGCTGTAAAGCCGCTGCTAGGAGCTGAACCTTCTGTTCAAGGCGAGCTTGCCGTCTCCTCTCTGGAGTTATAGACCTTAAAGGCTAATTTAACTAGGTCTTGTATGGGTGTCTGAGGACCATCCTCTACCTTTTGAAGTTTTTTTTTTTTTACGAATGTCAGGAGCTGATTAAGAAATGAAAGTGACAGACTGGATTAAGAAAATGTGGCACACATACACCATGGAATACTATGCAGCCATAAAAAACGATGAGTTTGCGTCCTTTGTAGGGACATGCATGCAGCTGGAAACCATCATTCTTAGCAAACTGTCACAAGAAGAGAAAACCAAACACCGCATGTTCTCACTCATAGGTGGGAACTGAACAATGAGCTCACTTGGACTCGGGAAGGGGAACATCACACACTGGGGCCTATCATGGGGAGGGGGGAGGGGGGAGGGATTGCATTGGGGAGTTATACCTGATATAAATGATGAATTGATGGGTGCTGACGAGTTGATGGATGCAGCACACCAACATGGCACATGTATACATATGTAACAAACCTGCACGTTATGCACATGTACCCTAGAACTTAAAGTATAATAATAAAAAAAAAAAAGAAATGAAATAAGATGCCAAAATGGTGGCCCCTGTGGGGGAGGCCGGATCTAACCGGGTATATTGGGTTAGAACCTCAGTCAGTTTAGGGTAGAGGCTAGGATAACCTGGAGGTCATGCCAAGTTAAGTCATAGGCCTGACAAAGGTGTTTAAATTCCTTTATGTATATGGTAGGATTAGCTGAGAAATCACCTAAA
>NC_045448.1:38087075-38135467 GCF_002776525.5 Piliocolobus tephrosceles | reverse complement strand
CGGGAAGAGTTGGTGGTGAAGAAGAACCCGGAAGTGCACCATCCTGCGTCCGTTCGTCCAAACACCAGCTATCACTACTTTTCTCACTTTCCTTTGTTGAAAACCAGCTTTACCGTGTTCATGATTTCTGAGATGTCTTATTAAAAAAATAGCCCTCCCCACGCTTCCTTTTTTTTTTTTTTTAAGCCTGCATTCCAGCCGGCTAGGAGGAGAAAGGTCCCTGTTGAGTTGGAACTCGAGGTTTTATTCATTTTCCCTCCATTACAGGAATACTGCTCCCTCAATCCGCACTGGTAGTAGAAATTCTGCTTAGTTTCTCAAGCCTGTATTTCACTCATCTCAGTCTTCTCTAGCTTCCTCCTCACTCCCTGAGAATGCTGTGTAAAGTTGTATGTGTCATACTTATCCCAATTATTAAAGAAAAAGGACATTTAACTACCATCAATTGAATTCCCAATATAAATGTCCTTTCCTCCTTAAAAGTAACCTCGAATGCTCCTCTTAGGTTGAGTGATCCTGGGAGAAATGAAATATGTAACGTTCTTAACTACTGGCAGCTACATGCAAACAACCACACACATTCTTCTTCAAATACTTTTGGTGAGATGATTTCTATTCTTAAAAAAAGGCACTTCCAAGGATATAGTTATTAACATTTTGTCTTTTATGTCTTTCCATAGTTACAACATTTTCACTAAGATCAGCAGCTTTTCAATGAATTTGGTCCTTTCCTGAAGTAATTGTTCAAAATCTCTCTAATCACCACGCTAACTAGGTTTCCTTTGGGGACTGGGGCTAGCGCTGCTCATCTCAGATTGTGAAAGTCTATCCTAAACCCACGCAGCATTCTTATCCAATAGTGATGAAATCCACAGGGTTCAAAAGTTAATTCTTCCATGAATGTGTACCAGGTGCTGGGGAAGGCTGGGAAGGACAGGCTGAGTGGTACAGATGACTGAGTTCCTGAGGGTCTAGTTGAGCAAAGATATATTTAATACAAAACCAAAAACAGCAGCATGAAGTCAATGGAATAATAGTGTGAAGTGCTCAAGGGAGCCCAGAAGAGAAAACAGTCCCATAATGGAAAGAGGAGGGTAACAGGAAGGGAGTTTCACAGCAGACAAAGAGAAGGGTCATTTTTGGCTGAGGAAACAGCCTTGAAATGTAGGCTGTACTTAGAGACCATTTAGCAGTCTGGCGTGGCTAGGGGGTAAATTTGATAATTCCATGGGGAATGAGACAGACACAGAACCTCTACCCCAAATCCTACCATCTGGGGGCCTAGAATCCTTCTTTGTTTCATGTCAGTAAGGCCAAGAAAAGTACTTTGAAAGAAGAATTTTAAAAGATTTGCATGGCTAGTGAAATCTTTGGGATTGTAGGAAGAAATCACAATAATAGTTATAATAGTTATAACTATTATTATTATTTTGTCAAACTGCAAGTGATTTAAGACATACATAGTATTTTATAGCCAAAGGAACTTTAAAGACCACTTCATCCAGCCTACTTATTTTAGAGATGAGGAAATTGAAGCCCAGAGAAAAGTTCCTTGCTGCAAATCCACTCTTAGTTAGGAACAAAGCTGAGCTGGAGCACAGATCTCTTGCTTCCTAAGCCAGATCACTTGCCACGAAAATGTGCCAATCTGTGCACCCCCACCACCGACTTGTCCTATTTCTCAGAGAAGAAAAAACAATGGTTAGAGTTGAAGAGGTTTGCCTGAAGTCACCCAGCTCCTGGTGGCTCAGAGGGGACTCAAACCCAGGACATCGGGGACACGTAGCCAACGCTCTCCTGTAAACATTCTTACTAAAACTAAACCCATTCACGAGGGATGAAGCGTGAGACAGAAGAATGAGTGTGGTAATGAAAGCCCCCCCAACCCACGTATCTCCAGTCATGACCGGGGTGAGAAATACAAGGGCTGAAAGGGGTCTGCTTTGCCTCAGCTGCCACCAGCCTAACCACGCACGGCTAAGCCTCAAGGAGTTCTCTTTCTTCACTAAGGGCTTAGCTGCAATGTGGTTTAAATTAGACATTTCTTGCCTGAGTAGAACAAATCACTTAGGTTATATGCTGACAAAAAAGGAACAGTCTGCATGCTTGGAAAGCTTAGGGGGAATTAAATTATGTGCTGTCACTTCAGAGTTGTTCCTCTGTCCTGTACACCACCACCCCTCAATTGCCTGCAGGAGCTGCAGAGCCTTGCGTGCAAGCTGTGCCATAACCCAAGGCTTAACATAAACTTCGGGCTCTCAGGTCATTGGGAAATAACAGGTATATCCGGTTGTGCCTTTTGTGCTTGTCTGCACGCAAATTAAAAGCTCGTGCTATGCTGAACTCCTTGGAGCCTCTGGTTACAGAGAAGGGAGGATGCCTTGGAATGGAATTTTCACACAATCGTCCTGTTTGTTTTTCCAGGGAATTGGGTGATAGTGTGTGTACGAAGTTCGCACCTCTGGGAGGCTGAGCTCAGAAGGGGCGGGATGTGGAGGTGGCCATTTGCCAGGCGATCCTCTAGAGAGCAGGGCTCCAAAGGACCCCACGTCTGAACTTTGAAGGGATGGAAGTGCTTACGGGGGGCGGCGGGGAGGGGCGGGGTTTGTGCAGATATCAAACTTCCTGGCTAGTAGCAACAATGCCAAGTGCAGAGCTAGGTGGGGAGGGGTGCAGGAAGGGATCTGAAAGCTTGGGGACCATGTACTGAGGCTGTCACCTCCCTAAGGGAGGCTCCCCACCTGCCTAAGTTTTGTGATGCCCCCATTACAATTCAGCCCTGAACCCTCCGGATGGCTGACTGGAGTAGGAATGGAGTGTCCACTCCCTCTTCATGTTTCTTCCCGTGGGACGCAATAGTATTCCCTTTGCTGTGACTACAGCCTCCCCCGCAACTCCCCCGTTAAGTAGGAGAAATCTATGCCTATTGCACTCCAACTGTGAGATTTCGTCTGGCAGGAGTTTGCCTAGCTGGTGCAGCTGGGAAGCAGCAGAGAGTTTTTGCAGTCCAGTGGAACTGAATTCAAATTTCAGTTCAACCAACAGAGTGTGTGTGGCCTTGATTGATAACTCCAACTTTTCCTGCCTTGCTTTATTTGTCTGTAAAAAAGGGATTAGAGTAATAGTTACCTCAAAGGGTTGGCTGTGTGGGATTAATGAAATGATTTCTGTCAAGTGCTTGGCACATTGCCTGGCTTAAAATGCTCCATGTATGGCAGTTCTTGCATATATGACAGTACATTATTATTGTTACCATCGGTTTAGTTGGCAGAGCTGCCATGCAAAATTTCAGACTGTGGTTCGATCATGGGCTTCGATTTCTGGCCGTGCCTCAGACACCCTCTTGGCTCCACACCTGAGCAAGATTCACATGCCTCTTCCACTGAGCTGGGCTCTCCCAGCTTCCTGACTCAGGCACCACCTGGTCTCCAGGCCGCAGGGGTTTGGGCATCATGCTGTCTGCCTCTTCGTCCTCCTCCTTCCTTGGGCTAAGGTACGTCATCTGCACAGGTGGCTGTCTTGGGAAGATGACATCTTTCTAGCCAGACACCTGATGGCGGCGGCTCTGCAATAGCTTAGAGGGTTGCAGGGTGTTTCAGTTTGTCTCAGGGGGCTATTCTCTTAAAATCGGTAACTGGGACATTATTTTTTCTGAAATCCACCACACCCTCACCTACTTCTTATGCCAAGACAATAGCCCATTTAGATTTTTCTTGGATGAAGAGATATTCACAAAAAAACAAAAAACACACTCTTAAGTTTAGACAATGGTTCTCAAAGTGTGGTCCAGGGACCCCCTCGGAGTGGCCCGAGACCCTTTGGAAAATCCACAAGGTTACAGCTGTGAAAATAAAACATTCTTCGCCTTTCTAACTCTTATTCTCTTACAAGTTTACCGGGGTTCTTTCTGCAGAAACAGATGTGAGTCACCTGCTATCTTCTGTTAAGTCATAGATTAAAGAGCTTTGTAACAATATTTTTTAAAACCGCCCTCTGACTAAATATTTGTGATTTTGGAAACTAGTTATTTTCCATAAAATGTTATTTATGGTAACATGTATTAGGTTTCTTATTTTTAATGAACTAACAAATATTTTATAATTTTTTCAGCTCTAATTTCTAGAATTGTAAATATTGATAGATATTTAGCTAAACAATAGTTCTCTGGACTCTACAATATTTCTTAAGAGTTTTAAGAGGTTCTGAAAACAAAACATTTGAGAAACATTGAGCTAAGATTTTGGCACTGGGGCCTATGAAATCATTGCTTTTGCTCACTTACTTCTAAATAAAACTATCATTTCTGAGGATTGAAATAGTGTGAATTTTATGGTAATTTCAATATAATGGGTTTGAGTGTAGCAGATCTAGTCACGAAGCCCACATGGAGGCTGCATGTCAACTCTCTGCATGTTCCAGCCACTGTGTTAAAGGAAGATTTTCTAAGCCCTCCCAAGATATTTGATTGTAAATTGTGGAGATTAAACTGCTGGGCAGATACCAAGGCTATTCTGCACAGAGAGGGGAGGAGGGTGTGAGTTGCATCAGGCTCTGGAAACAAGATGGCTTTGCCTGTTGTGGTCTTGGGTTCCTGGAGGGAGTCAGCTCACAGGGCAGGAGAAGGCACTGGGGTGGCCCAGGTCCTTAATAGGCATAACAGTACCAGAGACCTCTACAGTTAGTGTAGTTAGAGGGGCGGGGCTTCTGTAAGACTTAGGATGATACGCAGTAAGTCAACAAATGCGTACTGGTGTGGTATAGATGGGCTTTGGTGCCTGCAGACCTGAATTCCAATCCTGACCCCTCTCACTTGCAACCTCTGTGACATTTGGCAAATAGTTTATTGTCTCTGAGACTTAATCCCTTTATATATAAAGCAGGCTAAATATACCAATATTTTTAGGATGATTGGGAGAAACAAATGAAGCTGTCAATGTAAAGAATAGAAAACAGTGCCTAGCACTTAGGGGGAAATATTAGCTACTTTCTCTGTCTCCGAACTTGTTGTGTGGTGTGGGAGAGACTCTAAGGGAATGGAGGAGCTTAAGCCACAGGCCCTGGCCTTATGATTATAACATCAGAGAGGAGAATGCTCCTCACATTTAGCAGGGCACAGTGCTCCAACTGTGGTACTCAAAATTATTGGGGTGTTTACTCCTTGTTGAGTGATATGTGTTAGGAAGCTGAGGCAGGAGGATTCCTTGAACCCAGGAGTTCAAGACCAGGCTGGGCAACACAGAGAGACCCTGTCTCAAAAAAAAAAAAAAAAAAAAAAAAAAGATACATATAAGTTGCTCTTCACCTCTCTGATTTGCTGCAGGAAGTCTCAGGTATTGGGTTCAGAGTCCAGAGTAAATGAGAGCAGAAATAGAGGTTCCCACCAGCCCTGAGTCCCTTCAGTGCCCTTGCTGTGGAAGAGGATTCCATTTTACCCCATAGACCCAGGGATTCCACTGGGGTGTGGCTGGTAATCTCAGGGCTCAGGGCTCAGTCACATCCTTACTGCACCAGGAAGTCCCTGAAATAGTGTAGGAGAACGGAGTGCCTGGGGGCATGGCTGCTGATTGGAGGCCACAGTGCCTTCTCAAGGCTCAGAAACTGGGAAGCCCTCCTTCCTTCTGCATTCAAACCCTTAAAATGCATAACCCACCAGTGACTGACTGAGCACAATGGGAAAAGGAAAAACGGAGGTTAGTCAGCACCAGAGTACAGACCATTGAATCTAACTTTGCGTTTTGGACTGGAGAGCATTCAAGATAATTTCCTCCCTGGCCTTTAAGAAGGGAGAGCTGGGAGTCTCCCGCTCTGCCTTCTGGTACAGGCTCCAGAAGTAGGCTCAGCTTTCCTCAGTGTGGCTGTCAAATGGGCTGTATGCCCCGGGTCTGAGGTCACAGTACACTTTGACTCAGAGCTGTAATGTAAGAAAAAAAAAAAAGGCGGTGTTTTCCAGGAAGCTGGATAGCATTGCTTCATTTGTACAAATCACCACCGGGAGGTCCCATGACAGCACTCCCTTGAGTTTTCTCCCAATTGTACCGCACAGCGTGGAGTTTTCTGAACTCTCCTTGGTAGGGAATTGCATGAGTGCTGTCCTGAAGCCTCATTGCCGCAGGGCTACGAAACATCCACAAAAGCCACAGAGGGACTGGCCAAAAGCCTAGCTTGACGGAAGAGGCCCAGCATGGTCTCATCAGGCTCTTTGGGGAACATGGCATCCCCCTGCCTAAAGAACTGTCTCTGCACTACCTAAGGGTCCTGATGTGGAGCGCGTCTGGGTGAGGAGAAATGAGATGAGGAGAAAGTGCTGCAGAGCTGTCATCTGGGAGTTGGAGGGAAACACAAATTGGCTATTGGTGCTGAGCTCTTCTGCCAACAGCAGATGGTTCTGTGAGATCAGCCTTTTTAAGGCAGCAGCAAATGGCCTCCCACAGAATAATAACAACAGCCAATGATGCCTGAGCACCCAACATGTGCCAGGCACCCTTCTAAAAGCTTTACATGTATTAGTTCATTCAGTCCTCACCACAACTCTGCATAATCGGTACTGGTATCATCTCCATTTTATATCTCCATTCACTTAAGTGTAAGCTGGACCCAGAGAAGCGATTTCTAGCATGGAAGTCACTCTGTTGTAAGCAGGAGAGCCAGATTCAGATTCAGTCTGGCTCTGGAGTGATGCTAGCAACCACTCAATGTGCTGCCTGAGAAAGGCAATGAGGAAGTGACTGGTGCCACCTTGGGCTGTTAGGAATTTGCAGGTGAGTAACAGCACGCCACCCTGGTAGCTGTCACGCTGAACCAAGTGGGGCATATTTTTATTCCTGTGAGGTTCAAGTCCTTGCCATGACTTGGATTTTACTGGACGGAAATAAGGACTTAGTAAGTGGTAGTAATAATGATAATGGCCAACTGTTACTGGGTGCTCACTCTGCCATCAACTACGCTATTTGTTTCCTTACAATCAGTATCTCACTTAATCCTCAAAACCACCCTCTGTGGTTGGTATATTACCTGTCTTCTACGAGTGAGGAAGGTCAGGCTCAGAAGGGTTAAATAACATGGCCAAGGTTACAGCTTATAAATAAGAGAGCTGGTGCTCACACCCAAGAGTGCCTGGCCCCAGAAGCCAAACTCATAATGATTGGGTATGCTGGCCGTATTGCCTTTAATCTCCTCTGGAGGATTAGAAAAGCCCGGAAGGCATCTGGGCCTGTGCCCAGGGCCTGTAAAGAATTGCCATTCAGGCCGGGCGAGGTGGCTCAAGCCTGTAATCCCAGCACTTTGGGAAGCCGAGACGGGCGAATCATGAGGTCAGGAGATCGAGACCATCCTGGCTAACCCAGTGAAACCCCGTTTCTACTAAAAAATACTAGCCGGGCGAGGTGGCGGGTGCCTGTAGTCCCAACTACTTGGGAGGCTGAGGCAGGGGAATGGCATAAACCCGGGAGGCGGAGCTTGCAGTGAGCTGAGATCTGGCCACTGCACTCCAGCCTGGGGGACAGAGCGAGACTTCGTCTCAAAAAAAAAAAAAAAAAAAAAAAAAATTGCCATTCATCTAAGAGGGGATATAGAGGTGTGTGGAGTTGGCTCTCCAATCCTGGCTTCTGTGATGTGTTCCATAGGGATGTGGAGATCTGGAATTTCCCCCTTCTAATGTTTTCCCAGCTTTCATCTGGGGATTTTCCTCATTTGTCAGGAAGAGGAGATAATCTGAACACAGGCATATGTATTATTTAAAATAAAAAATAGGTCTGAAAGACAAGTAAAAGTTTTGTTTTGTTTGTTTTGCTCCATATTGGCAAAGCTAAGTCAAAGTAACCATCCTTTATAGAAGGAAAAGTATTTAGGTACATTCTACTTGGTACAAAGCCAAGGTTCATAGTGATGGGAATTGGCAAACCTTTTTAGAAGACTGTGAGGATGTAGCATATATGCATATATCCCTATGGCTCAAGCATTTCTATTGAGAATCAATACTGGGAGAACATTTGCAAATGGATTCAGAATTGCACAGAAAAGTGAAATCACTGCAGCGGAGTCTCTAATAATAGAGTTAAGAACAACATAAATGACCATATAAGTCACTGTTGATTGTTGAATAAATAATGTTGGCCAGGCACAGTGGCTCATGCCTATAATCCCAGCACTTTGGAGGCTGAGGTGGGAAGATGGCTTGAGTCCAAGAGTTCGAGACCAGCCTGGACAACATGGCAAAACCCCATCTCTAAAAAATACTCAAAAATTAGCCAGGCATGCTGCCATGAGCCTGTGGTCCCACCTACTTGGGAGGCCGAGGCAGGAGGATTGCTTGAGCCTGGGAGGTGGAGGTTGCAGTGAGCCAAGATCACACCATTGCATTCCAGCCTGGGTGACAGAGAAAGACCCTGTCTCAAAATAATAATAATAGTAGTGATAATAATAATGTCATGGTCATACTATGCAGCAGTTTAAAATCATGAAGCAGCTCTATCTATCTATGTGTACAACCGTATGCATGTACATAAATAGAAGGACATAGTACCCATGGTTACTCTGGGAAGGGGTGGGAGTGTGAGTTTTCTCATTTTTTTCCTCATTTTTCTGCATATTTTTATATACTGATTGACTTTCTTGCAAAAAGAATCTATTTATGTTATTACGTGTGTGTGTGTTTTAAGAACAAATATCTGGTCAAAATAGAAAAATAATTTAATATGCATAATATTCTGGATGTATAATGATGCGACTATATAACATAAACCGCAGTCCAAAGATTTTTGCCTAGAAGTAGTCCAGACTGGGCCATGCTTTCCCTGGATAGTCTTCCTGCCCTGTTCTAGTCTCTGCCCCTGGGAGTATCAACATGGCCTCTGAAGGCCAGAACACCATCCTAAAGCCATAAGATGTATTTAATAGAAATAAATATAAAATCTCACATGTAGTATTTTTTTTGAAAAATCAGTAATACAAGTGCAACTAAAGACTCAGCCAGCTATCAAGTCCTATATTAAAGGATGAAGATGTTTGTTTATCACAATCTTAGTAGAATATAGATGTTTTACCAGTGGGATGCAGATATTTTAAAATGGCAAAAACTTTGTTTGCATTGAAAGTAACATTATGGGCCAGGCGCTGTGGCTCAAGCCTGTTATCCCAGCACTTTGGGAGGCCGAGACAGGCGGATCACGAGGGCAGGAGATCGAGACCATCCTGGCTAACACGGTGAAACCCCGTCTCTACTAAAAAGTACAGAAAACTAGCCGGGTGAGGTGGCGGGCGCCTGTAGTCCCAGCTCCTGGGAAGGCTGAGGCAGGAGAATGGCGTGAACCCGGGAGGCGGAGCTTGCAGTGAGCTGAGATCTGGCCACTGCACTCCAGCCTGGGTGACAGAGCGAGACGACTCTGTCTCAAAAGAAAAAAAAAAAAAAAAAGAAAGTAACATTATGTCTAATGGGAAGTAACCACACCCCTCTGCGCTAGACAGAATGTCATATTTGGGATACTATGTTCAGTTTCAGGCCCATACTCAGATGGACATACTGAAAAAGTACATTGTCCAGAAGGCACAGATAAGGAACTGGGGCATTTTTAATTGGTGGAAGGATAGCTCAGAAGCAGCACAATTCCATCTTCAAACATGTGACAGGAAAGAAGAATGAGTCTTGCTTTATGTCACTCCAAAGAATAGCTCTAGATTTACCAGAAGGCAAGAAGGTTCACTCCAGAATTTTTCTTAATATTGGGAAGAACCTCCTGGCATCTAGAGCTTTCTAACCAAAGCAGTCCAACAATAGAACAGACCACAGTTGAGAAATGATCACTTTAATAGTAGAAGGGAAAAATCCTGTTGGGAGTCAATGGTCAAAAAAGCTGACGTATAATTTATCCAGCCTTTGTGTTCTCCTTTGGGATCACGTACGGAAGACTAACCACTTAACAGTGGGATGCAGATATTTTAAAATGGCAAAAACTTTGTTTGCATTGAAAGTAACACGATGTCTAATGGGAAGTAACCACACCCCTCTGCGCTAGACAGAATGTCATATTTGGGATACTACATTCAGTTTCAGGCCTATACTCAGATGGACATACTGTTAAGTGGTTATTTAACTATCAATTATTTTCTCAAACCCTGGATACACCCAGAGTTTTTAACCGGAATTTTGGTCCATTTGTGGAAAGAGAAAAAAACCTGTGACAGAATGCAGATCTAATGCTAAAAACTAAGAGGTGAATGGAGAGAGAGAGAGGAGAGACAGAGAGAGAGAGAGAGAGAGAGATAAAGAAAGACTAGAATCTGGATGCTAACCATCCAAAAACCTGGAGGCTGTACCAGTCAACATGTCCATGGCTAGATGTTGTGACCTTAGCTGAGCCCAAATGTACATTCTTTTGGTGGTGGGGTGTTTTACTTGTTGCTTTATGTATTTTCTTGGTAACCTGGTAAATATTTATTTTTAGAAAATGAAAATAAAAAGGAAAACCAGTATCCGTCATCTGCCTAAAGATTTTCTATGGTTGGTCAAAGAAATAGGGAAGTAAAATGTTTCCCTATCGACCAAAGTCATGGACAGTAGGCTCCCTGTTTCACTGTTAGAAAAGTTGATTTCAGGCTGGGCGCAGTGGCTCATGGTTGTAATCCCGGCACTTCGGGAGGCCGAGACAGGTGGATCACCTGATGTCAGGGGTTTGAGACCAGCCTGGCCAACATGTAAAAACCCTGTCTTTACTAAAAATACAAAAATTAGCCAGGCATGGTGGTGCACCCCCATAGTCCCAGCTACTCGGGAGGCTGAGGCAGGAGAATCGCTTGAACATGGGAGGTGGAGGCTGCAGTGAGTCAAGATGGCACCACTGCACTCCAGCCTGGGCAACAGAGCAAGACTCTGTTAAAAGAAAAACAACAAAAAACAACAAATAAAAAAAGAAAAAAAAAAAAAAGAAAAAAGAGAAGGAGAAGGAGGAGAAGAAAAGTCTATTTCAGGAACTGGAGCGGGTGGTAATAGAAGTCCAGAGAAGAAACGTGCAAAAGCAACCACAGACCCTGGCATCCCTTCCCTTTGTATGGAATCATCACTGTGCCAAGTTGGTGGGAGCTTCACCCCACAAATATTAAGTAGCAGAGGCACTTGCTCAAACATTGAGCAAGAGAAGTACTTGCACTGGCTGAGAGCCCAGACAAAGTGACTGACCACCATGACTGTCTTTTAGCCCCAGGACTGGATATTTTGTTCCTTTTTCTTTTTCTTAGTTGCTGTATCTCTCTACTCCCTCTTCTTATTTCCTTCACTCTTTTCCCCTCTGCCCTGAATCTTTACTCTTCTGTGTGAGAGAGAATGAAGGGAGGAAGGGAGACAGCAGAACGGAAAAGGGGGCGCCTGGGGCGAGAGTGGAGGTCTTGAGGGAATGAGGATGAGGAAGACAGGAGTGGACCCAGAGAAAGGGAAAATGAGAGACAGAATGAGAGAGAAGAAAGGATGAAGCAAGGGGAAGGAAAAGGGCAGAAGGAAGCAAACCAAAGGAAAGAAAGAACTGGGAATGTTGCTGGGAAAAACCATTAATGCACAGCACCATTTGCAGTGTTTATGAAGCACATGGAACCCTGAGTAGATTATGCCCCTTAACACAGGGGCACAGTAGAACTAAGGGCATGACACTGCTTTATATTATATTTCTTCTGCTTTCAAAAGGAATTGAAGAAAGCCTAAGATAAAAGAGACAAGATACACTCAAACCCTTCAAAGAACAAGGACAGCAGAGAAAGTACAGGTTATAATCCATAGTGCTGAGGAGAATGACTGCAATTGAGCACACTTTTTATTAGTCCTGAACTCCAGGAGTGACGTGTCAGATGCAGGACCCTGAACTGCAGACCAATCCCACTTTCTTTCCACTGTCCTTGCTTACAAGAAACCCTCAACAGAAGCTAAGAAGGCAATGTAAGATCAAAATGTTGGGAAGATCTTTTTTATGTTCTTATAGTTAACTTTTAATTTTGATATAATTACAGAAGAGTTTCAAGGAATTACAAAGAACTCCCATTTACCCAGATTCTCCAATTAACATTGACCACATTTACTTTCTCATTCTCCTCTCTCTCCTTCTCCTTCTCCCCCAACTCCTCTATTTTTTCTTCAAGCCATTTGAGGGTAAGTGGTATACATTACACCCCTTTACTTCTAAATATGCATTTTGGTGAGAAACTAGAATACATGTAGTTTTCACTACATGTATTTCTGTGGCTTTCACTAATACCAGACAGAGCTCGTGGGCAACCAGGTTGGATGGGGAGCAGGAGTAGGAAACTTATTTTAAGCTGCATCTACTTAGCAAGTGACTATCTTTTCTTAGATTAATTTAGGTCAATAAAAATAGCAGAATCTTCTAAATCAGTTTCTCACCAAACTTTACGTAAGACTGAGAAAACATCAAATTGTCTACATGAAATAATATTAATAGAAATGAGGATTGGTAGCCAATACCCTTGGTGCTAACCACTCCATCCAAGAAACCTGGAAACTGCTTAATACAAAGAAAGAATCCTTGTTACCCTGTACAACGCTTTGTCAGCTCCAAATCATACCTTCATCTTTCCATTTTACATCTCTGAAATCTGGATGTATCTTAGAATCAATGATGCAATTATAATTGGTAGCTTCCTTTCTTTGTATTAGTACATAAAAATAAGGGTGCGTCCTACAAATGATGGCTTCTGAGATTAGATAAAATACCTTTTTATTAGCTCTGTGGTTCTCTGCCTGTGTATTGCCAGAACAAGGAAGTGGAGCATTTCAGGTGAGGAACAGGGTTTTGGTATCAATTCCTAAGATTCCTTTCATGGTCCAGCACATGGGGTGCATCATCCTACAGCTCCTCCCTCCATCACACCCTCAGCCATTTGGTGTGTCTCTTTATTTCTGCTCTTCTTGTCTAGCCGCACATGCCTGATTACTGAATCCTGTCCACCCAAATGTCAAGGGCCTACCAGAGACGGCTGCTTCTCCTCCACTCTCCTCAGTGCATGTGGGTATGTATGTTCAGAGATGACTGGAAAAGCCCAGTGACTACCCATTAAACTGACACAGGGGTCACGCTAGAGAGGAAGACCACGAAGAAAACTGACTTCCAGCCTGATAGCAGAAGGGCAGAGCTTGCTGGGCTACTGGCTCTAAGGGCAATGCATGTATCTGCTGATTTAAAATAATAATAACAATAGTGGCTTTGGGTTTCCTTGGGTTATCCTCCAACCCAAAGAAACCAATGGGCAGACATGTATACATGGAGTGGACTGGGTTGGCTTCCTAGCATGTTCTGCCATCTCTTTTTTTCTGATGACAGAAGAAGCCCCTGGCCACAGGGTAAAACCTGATGCCAGTCTGGTCCCCTGGAGTCCTTCTAAGACCCTGGAAGAGAGCTGTTCTCTTTCTCTTTGGTTTGTTAATTTTAGGCTGCTTCCTCGCCATGCAAAGAGAGAAAGCCCAAGCAAAGACCAGCATAGGCAGAGAGCCTGTAGAGCAGCCTGGGTCCTTGCACCCTGTGAAGCATCACAGTTACCTTCTCTGCACATGGGCCAGTGCATTCCTGTTCTGCTTAAACAAGCTTAAGTTGTTCCTTCGAATCAATACAATATAAGGTATTTTAACCCTCTCTCTACTTTAAACTATCCCCCTAGCTTAGCTGTTCTTTTTGAAAGTTATTGGCAACAAACAATTCAAGTTTGAGATTTGGGAGGGCAAAATGCCCATATTCTGTGTTGATTGAAAGGAGATTCCTGGGCCTTAGGTCCCTGCTTTGGTTGAGAAGTTACGATGATAATTAAAGAGCCTGTGTAGATTCTCACTAGAGGGAGGGCTCTGCCTTGAGCTGGGTTGGGGTGCCCACAGGCTGCACTGGATTTATCCAAAGTCCTTATCACGGTACCAGATGGGCCATTCAATGAAGTTTGTACCATAAAGCCCTAAGAATCCCAGGCTTGAAGATTCTCTGCAGGAGGTGTTACCATAGCCAGTCATTTTGGTTTTGCCATAACTAATAAGGGCTTATCTTTCTGACAGCACTTACCAACCTGGTTCCTCTGATTTTTGAGTCATGTCCTAGAAAAAGAGCTGAGCCCAAGGAACTACAGCTTGGAGGACATATCTGATCTATCTGCGATGGCAGGAAAGCATGCATCTAGTTGATCTAAAAACTAGATGGCATTATTGAGGAGCTGGACAGAAGATCTTAGGAACAGCCTCGTTTTATACTTTTTAAAAATAGGAATTTACTTAAAGGCAATTTCCATCTGCTCTCATTCTGGCAGAGGTATTGTGATAAAGGCTTTCAGGAATGTCAACAGCTCAGGATTGGCATTAGCTCATAGATAATTCCCATCTACTAAATTAAAGTCTATGAGAGACTGATGCATGCACCAGAGTCTTGAATTACTAGGCAAGGATCTTGCTAAAGCTGGACATGGGAAGGTTGCTATGAAACTCATTTCAAAGGCTATGTAGGCCAACTCAGCTCTGTGAAACCAATGCTTATTATTAAACCAATGCAACTGCTCAAAAACTAAAACTCCATCACTATCTAAGTTCCCCATCATGGTGTGTGAAATCATTTCCAGAAAACTTTTCAAAAGATACCAAATAAAAGCCATCACAGGCTGGGCACGGTGGCTCACGCCTGTAATCCCAGCTACTCAGGAGGCTGAGGAAGGAGAACCTGGCGGGTGGAAATTGCAGTGAGCCGAGATCAGGCCATTCGGGTGACAGAGTGAGACTCCATCTAAAAAAAAAAAAAAAAAATCCACACAAAAAGACATTTCTTTCTCAGGTCAGCAAATTGATTGCGGCTTTCAATCTCTCAAGAAGTCAGATTCTCTTCAGACACTTCTTTGTGTTTCTTTACAATGTAATCAATCATTCCAGGCTCAGCTATGAGGCACAGTCCACTGGCCTCCCTCATAACCAATTTAATTGCAAAGGGTTAGCGTACTATTTTTTCTCTGCTAGTCTCAGAATTCTCAATTATGAAAACAAAAACAATATTTAAAAAGTTCTTCCAGCTCCTTTTTTTTTGAGACAGAGTCTCACTTAAACTCTGCTGTCCAGGCTGTAGTGCAGTGGAGCAGTCTCTGCTCACTGCAACCTCTGCCTCCCACGTTCAACCAATTCTGCTGCCTTCTCCCGGATCCCCGAGTAGCTGTGATTACAGGTGTGGGCCACCACGTCCGGCTAACTTTTGTATTTTTAGTAGAGATGGGGTTTCACCATGTTGGCCAGGCTGGTCTCGAACTCCAGACCTCAAGTGATCCGCCCGCTTGGGCCTCCCAAGGTGCTGGGATCACAGGCGTGAGACACTGTGCCCAGCCGCAGGTGTTTTTTTTTGTTTTGTTTTTTTTGTTTTTTAAGGAAGGCAGGAAAAAAGGCATTTGGGTCTCTTATCTGCAATTTTCTTACGTGGAAACCTATGTGAAGGCTTTAGAGTGGGACTTCGTGGCTTTAAGCCCTGACTCCACTTCTTGATGGCTGCGTGACCTGGGTTAAATCACGCAACCTCTCTGAACACCAGTTTATTCATCTGTAAAACAGGTCAATCATAGCACAAGATTGGCAGCGCGGGTGGAGCTCAAAGTGCAGGGTTGTCCGTGGTGAACCCATCACTTTTATATTTATCCTTTGATGAAGCCAGCACAATTCCTACCTGGTTAACTAGATACACTTCACTTCTTCCCTCGAGTTCGCCCTTCCCCCCGCCTCGTGAAGTCCTTGCTCTCTTAGTTGTCTTGAAAATTCTATGCATCAACATGTAGGAAAGGGCGCGCAGGGCGGGGGAAGCCACTCCCGCCCGAGCGCCTCCGGCTTCCCTTTTAAAGGGAGCGCCCCTTTCGCGACAGCACACGCGCTCAGGAAGACCACAGAGCCGCGGGTGAGCGGCGAGGTCGCGATGCGCGCCCGGGCACGGCCTGCGGGTGGTGGCCCAAGCGTCCGCCTCGCTGGCCTGGCAGGCGCGACCGTGCGTGCGCAGCCGAGGGTGGTGGCGGCCTGCACCCCACGCCAAGGGTGGTGGTGGCCGGCACCCCACCCTCGGCCGCCGCCTCTGCGTGTCAGGTGCCGTGAGAAGCGCGGGAGGGGCAGCCGCAGGCAGCACCCAGGGATATGACTGGAGCCGACTTTCCAGAAGCGGCGCACGCAAAGCCCAGCTCCGCACGCAAGGGGGAGGCGACAGCAGAAACTTTTCAACCCGATAAGGTTCGCCGGAACGCGATTTGCCTCCTCTAGCCACCCTCCGCCCCGCTCGGATCCGCCCCGCTAGCCCCCCCCCCCCCCCCCCCCCGTCACCCCAGCTTGGCTCCCCGCCCTGCGCCAACGGCTTCCGTCGCAGCTTGGGCGGCCCCGAGCCCTCCAGCGGGCGGCGCCACCTGGAGTGGCCTCTATGCGGGAAATCTCAGCGTCAGCTGCGCCCCAGGAGCCTTTGTGTTCCTAAGCACTGTTGGGGCCCCGGGGCGAGGGAGCGGCTACTTTTACCGATCTCGCCGCAAAAACTGGAAAAAACTTTGCACGCCAAAGAGCCTCCACTGAGGTGGCAATTCGTTTGCGAGAACCTAAGATAAAATTTAAACAACAACAAACCAGGAGCGCTCTGAGGCAGGGCGCTGTGAGGCAAACCGCTGCCACTACACTGGCTTTCCGGGAAGCAAGCTCAAGACCGGGAGAGGGAAGGGAGGTCGTGCGCTGGGGACGGGGCGCGCTCCCACGTCTAGAGCACCGGCAGGGGCAGGTGGTCCCGAGCGCGGTTCTGGGGACACTGTGGAGCCTCGATTGGAGGTGGCTGTGATGAAGAGCGGTTACCGCACAATGGAAACATGGGCACCTCCGCTCCCAGGAAAGCCTGCTGGTAGAGCTCCGAGGCCAGCCGGTGCGCCCCGACGGGAGTCGGGGTCAAAGCGGCGTGGTGTACGGCGCGCCCCGCCCCCCGCAGGCCCCGCCCCGCCAGGTCGCGCTGCCCTCCTTAAAACCCGGAGGAGCGGGATGGCGCGCTTTGACTCTGAGGTGGGAGCGAGCGCTTCTGCGACGCCAGCTGTGAGAGCCGCAAGGGCGTGGGAATTGACGCCACTCACCGACCCCCAGTCTCAATCCCAGCGCTGTGAGGAAACCTCGACTTTAACAGGTCCCCAGGTGCAGCGGGGCTCGGCGAGCGAGGCACCTTTCTCCGTCTCCATCCCAATTCAAGCGCTCCTGGCACTGACGACGCCAAGAGACTCGAGTGGGAGTTAATGCTCCCAATAGGGGCAGCAGGTGTCCAGGGCGGGCCTGCGGGTTCCTGTTGACGTCTTACCCTAGGCAAACGTCCCAGTTCCTTCTCGAAGCCGGTTGTCCCGCGCCACTGGAAACCGCACCTCCCCGCAGGTCAGTCCGTCTGCGGAGCCGCTGCCCCGCGACCTCTTCAGGTGGATTCTTGCAGGTAGGGAATGGCGTGGTAGGCACTTTAAAGGAAATCAAGCGCCACCGCCTCGATGCCCGCAGCGTTGTCCCCAAATTGCAGGAACCGTTACACACCTTGCGGGGAGGGGAAGAGGTTGGCGCTGGGTTACAGCGAGATGGAAACACGCCCCTTCTCTTCTCCAAGGGAGACTGGGTTGGGGATGGGAAGGGGTGTTTTTGGCAATTTCTCCAGAGAGTCAGCTCCGACCTCTCCACCCAACGGCACTCAGTCCCCCGAGGCGGGGGTAGGGACGTGGGGCGCCCGCTCCTGTCTCTGCACCCCTGAGTGTCACGCCTTCTCCTTTCTGTCCCCAGCATGGGCACCAGCCTCAGCCCGAAGGACCCTTGGCCTCTAAACCCGCTGTCCACCCAGCAGACCACGCTCCTGCTACTCCTGTCGGTGCTGGCCGCTGTGCATGTGGGCCAGTGGCTGCTGAGGCAGCGGAGGCGGCAGCTCGGGTCCACGCCCCCGGGCCCGTTTGCTTGGCCACTGATCGGAAACGCGGCGGCGGTGGGCCAGGCGCCTCACCTCTCGTTCGCGCGCCTGGCGCGGCGCTACGGCGACGTCTTCCAGATCCGCCTGGGCAGCTGCCCCATAGTGGTGCTGAATGGCGAGCGCGCCATCCACCAGGCCCTGGTGCAGCAGGGCTCGGCCTTCGCCGACCGGCCGTCCTTTGCCTCCTTCCGTGTGATTTCCGGCGGCCGCAGCATGGCTTTTGGCCACTACTCGGAGCACTGGAAGGTGCAGCGGCGCGCAGCCCACAGCACGATGCGCAACTTCTCCACGCGCCAGCTGCGCAGCCGCCAAGTCCTCGAGGGCCACGTGCTGAGCGAGGCGCGCGAGCTGGTGGCCTTGCTGGTGCGCGGCAGCGGGGACGGCGCCTTCCTCGACCCGAGGCCACTGACCGTCGTGGCCGTGGCCAATGTCATGAGTGCTGTGTGTTTCGGCTGCCGCTACAGCCACGACGACCCCGAGTTCCGTGAGCTGCTCAGCCACAACGAGGAGTTTGGGCGCACGGTGGGCGCGGGCAGCCTGGTGGATGTGATGCCCTGGCTGCAGTACTTCCCCAACCCGATGCGCACCGCCTTCCGCGAATTCGAGCAGCTCAACCGCAACTTCAGCAACTTCGTCCTGGACAAGTTCTTGAGGCACTGTGAAAGCCTTCGGCCCGGGGCCGCCCCCCGCGACATGATGGACGCCTTTATCCTCTCTGCGGAAAAGAAGGCGGCCAGGGACTCGGACGATGGTGGCGCGCGACTGGATTTGGAGAACGTGCCGGCCACTGTCACTGACATCTTCGGCGCCAGTCAGGACACCCTGTCCACCGCGCTGCAGTGGCTGCTCCTCCTCTTCATCAGGTAAAGCCTCTGGGAGGTGTGGGCCAGGTCTTTTCTCCTCTGAAAAAGGCGGAGTAGAGACAGAATATGCTGAGTTTGCAAGCAGCGCCCCGGGTGTTTCGCTCCAGGTCCCCACCCCTCAAAAACCAAGATCGCGTCGGGAAAGAGACGACCAAGGGACACACAGTGAGGGCTGAGACACGCGCACGCGCCCCACCCAGCGGTGCCCCGACCCCTCCGCAGCTCCTGTCCTGTCTCTATCCTTCCCTCCCCTGCTTGCGAGTGAGAACACATTTGCAAGACCCCTCCACTCCCCGGATAAACAAGAGTTTTTAAGTGCCTGGAGATGAGCCCTGATATCTCTCTCCCTGGCGCAGTACAAGCAGAACTGGAATAGTTCCGAAAGAAAGAGTAACGCCATAAATATGTTAAACACAGCAGCCTCTCCTCGGCTCGTTCTCGGCGTGGATCCGAGGCCGCCCAGCCCTGGCGCTAAAAGCGGGCCGTCCGTCAGGGCTTTGTTCCAGGCCAAGGAAGCCCATGGAGCCCGGGCTTCTGTACGGGCTTCTGTAACCCGCACAGAAGCTTTCAGAAGGTGGCCACAACTAGCGGGCAGTGCTAGGTTTATAAAACCTGCGCGCTAGGAGTTTGAGAAATGCCGGGGTAGAAGACAATCACTTTTACAAGTGCAGAGTAGCATCCAGAAAGGCAGATGGGATATCCAGGAGGCGCCTGCAGACCTTTCTGGCCCCTGCGCTCGACTTGGTTAGCGGACCCCCTGATGCCCACGTTGGTCTCTACTAAGCTCCGACACGCACGGATTCAATAGGTTCCTGGTGTCGGGTTGCCAGATTTGGCAAAAGAAAAGTAAGTTTTACACGGGAATACTTACACTAAAAGATTAGCCCCTGTTAATCTGAAATCCATATTTAACTAGGCGGCCTGTAGTATTTACTCTGGAAACAGTACCCGTAGGGGCAAATGTTTCGCAAGGCAAATCTTGATTGCCGAAGAGACCAGAAATCCTGGTTGTGTCATTTCTTGGCGCACAAGTGAGCAGTTGGAGATGCTGAATCTGCAGGCGCCACAGTAAGGTGTTTGGAAGGCAGAGAATGCTGTTTTCTTATTAAAATCCACTGCAGTCTGTATTTCCTTAGATACTGTACAGCTACCTTCACAAATTAAAAGTTTATACTTAAAATGGCTTTTTAGTATTAAAACCATAGAAGCACCCATGGTGGGTGAGGGAGAGGCAGAAATAGAATAAAGAAAAGTCAGCCAGAGATCAGGGAAAAGGAAATCCCAGAATAGGATCCACAGGTTTTTGTGCATCCCCAGATAGGCATTTTAACTTTTGAAACGGCCTTTTTCATTAGAACCACAGTAGTTCCCCGAGTACTCCAATTAGGCGGCAAAAAGAAATAAAACGATTTGGGGGTCACTTTCAATTCAATATGCTGATAATTCTTTTTCCTTTTTAGTGAAAAGACAGTATGACAGGGCTTGGCAAATTACACGATCTCTTTTTGTATATACGTTTTATTGAAGCAGTCATGCCCGTTCACTTATACATTGTTTATGGCTGCGTTCACTCTACAACACAAGGCAGAGCGGAGTAGTGCAACAAAGAGGGTTTGGTTCACAAAGTCCAAAATAGATACTATCTGGCTCTCCCCATCATACATGTTTCTATGAAAAAAGTCGGCAGACTCCTGCAATATAACGTTGAAGAAGCGATTTTAAAAATAACTCTCCATTTCATCACATATGTGTATACATTTTTTTTCGGAGTTGCAAACAATCAGTTACATGTTTTTTGACTTCTAACACTTTGACTTAAGGTAGTGGACATTTCTAATCTTTTAATATTTATTTTGGTAATTTTTGATGACTACATGGTATTTTGCCATGATAATGTATATTTATATATAATCATTTATTGAACTTTTACATTGATCATTGGCCTTGATTGCATTTTTAAAATTTTTATTTTAATTTTATGTATTTACTTACCTTAGAGACAGGGTCTCACTATGTTGCCCAGGCTGGTCCCAAACTCCTAGGCTCAAGCAGTTCTCCCGCCGCTGTCTGGCAGGTAGCTGGGGCTACAGGTGTGTACCACCATGTCTGGCTAATTTTTAGAATTTTAGGTCCTGTTGTGGACCTATATTTGTGTACCTCTTAAATTATTTTCTGAAAATACATTTTTGGGCATGGATTGCTGGGTTTAAAATGAGGTGGGAAGAGGTTATCCTCATGTCTCTTGCCTTGTACTAAGATTTTGTTTTTTAAAAAGATTGTATCAGTTTGTATCATCAACAGTAAGTATTACAGTTTGTGCCATAATCTTATGAACATTAGGAATTGGCTTTTAAATTTAAAAAATACAGTATGTAGCTTTATCCATCAGGACACCAATTATCTTTGTATAAAATGAGAACAGCATGTCTGTTGGAATTGTCCAGGGAAATGACGGAGAAAAAAAATTTACTTTCACATTTTAACTTTTGTGGGCCCTGGGTGCTTTTGCCTTTGTAGATTCCTTACACCATAAAAAAATTAAAAATTTAAATTTTATGACTACCCTGATATAAAGATGAATACATTAAATGAGGTATGAAAATATTTTCTTCTACCTAAAAGTGAGTTTTTTTAGGTCTGAAGATTGTAAAAGGCAAAACTATTTTCATGGGCCCCTAAAAAGTGTTGTGGGCCCTAGGCACTGTCCCTGCAGTACCTAATGGAAAAGTTGGCCTTATCTACTACTGTGCTTTTTGAGGCTGGGAAAACTTAGAGTTTTTTGACTTATAATGGGAAAGAGAGTGTTAATCATGCAAGGCCTATTACAGGAAATATAATTCCTAAAGTCCATCTTGTAATTTAGTGAGAAATTAGGAAGCTGTTTTAGATTTTTTTTTCCCAGAAATATTAATTTAGTCACTGAGCTAGATAGCCTATTTAAGGAAACGTGGAATTAAAATTAATTTATAATGTGCTTTCTAGATGAAATAAGAATTTTGGTCACTTGCTTTTCTCCCTCCACATTAAACACCAAACAGGTATCCTGATGTGCAGGCTCGAGTGCAGGCAGAATTGGATCAGGTCGTGGGGAGGGACCGTCTACCTTGTATGGATGACCAGCCCAACCTGCCTTATGTCCTGGCCTTCCTTTATGAAGCCATGCGCTTCTCCAGCTTTGTGCCTGTCACCATTCCTCATGCCACCAATGCCAACACCTCTGTCTTGGGCTACCACATTCCCAAGGACACCGTGATTTTTGTCAACCAGTGGTCTGTGAATCATGACCCAGTGAAGTGGCCTAACCCAGAGAACTTTGATCCAGCTCGATTCTTGGACAAGGATGGCCTCATCAACAAGGACCTGACCAGCAGAGTGATGATTTTTTCAGTGGGCAAAAGGCGGTGCATCGGCGAAGAACTGTCTAAGATGCAGCTTTTTCTCTTCATCTCCATCCTGGCTCACCAGTGCAATTTCAGGGCCAACGCAAATGAGCCTGCGAAAATGAATTTCAGTTATGGTCTGACCATTAAACCCAAGTCATTTAAAGTCAATGTCACTCTCAGAGAGTCCATGGAGCTCCTTGATAGTGCTGTCCAAAAGTTACAAGCTGAGGAAACTTGCCAATAAGAAGCAAGAGGCAAGCTCAAATTTTAGAAATACATCTTCGGAGATGGGGAGTAAAATTCAGTTTTTTTCTAGTTCCTCTTTTGTGCTGCTTCTCAATTAGCCTTGAGGGTGAGCATAAATCAACTGTTCGTCAGGTGAGGTGTGCTCCATACCCAGTGGTTCTTCATGAGTAGTAGGCTATACAGGAGATTCTGGGAGATTTTTTTGAGTCGAAGACTTAAAGGGTCCAATGAATTATTATATATATACTGCATCTTGGTTATTTCTGAAGGTAGTATTCTTTGGAGTTAAAACGCACATATAGACACATACACCCAAACGCTTACACGAAACTATTGAATGAAGAAGTAGGTAACCAGGCCATTTTTGGTGAGAATACAAGATTGGTCTCCCATATGCAGAAATAGACAAAAAGTATATTAAACAAAGTTTCAGAATATATTGTTGAAGAGACAGACACAAGTAATTTCAGTGTAAGGTGTGTGATTGAAGGTGATAAGGGAAAAGATAAAGACCAGAAATTTCCTTCTCACCTTTTCAGGAAAATAGCTTAGACTCTAGTATTTATGGGCAGATTTATCCTTTTGCCTCCTGGTATACTTCCTTACTTTTAAGGATGGATCATAAAGTCAGTTGCTCAAAAAGAAATCAATAGTTGAATTAGTGAGTATAGTGGGGCTTCCATGATTTATCATGAATTTTAAAGTATACATTGTTAAATTGTAAAACTCCAAGCTGACGTCGTACCTCTCTTGCTTGCCAAAGTACAGATTTTCAATTATGAGCAAAGAAAAAAAAGAAAGATAACCAGCCCAGCCAAGCTTTAAATTATGTGACTGTAATGTACTGATTTCATAAGTCTCATAGGTTAAAAAAAAGAGTCACCAAATAGTATGCAATATACTACTTAATTGCCCATAAGCAGTATATTAGTATTATCTTGTTCAGGAAAAGGTTGAATAATATATGTCTTGCATAATATTGCAAATTGAAAAGTACAACCAATGCAACCAAGTGTGCTAAAAATGAGCTTGATTAAATCAACCACCTATTTTTGACATGGAAATGAAGCAGGGTCTCTTCTTCACCCAAATTTTGGCAAATCTCAAAATCAGACCCTAAGATGTGTTCTTATTTTTATAAAGTCTTTATTGAAATTCTATTATAATACAGAATCTCGTTTTGAAAATAATCTAGTTAATATGTTAAAATTCCAAGTTCATGGCATACTTAAATTTTAACTAAATTTTAAAACCATTCTGATTATCGATTTCCAGTTGAAGTTAGTGGAAATCTGACCATTATCCTGTGGAAGGCAGAGAAATCTAAGCTGTGTCTGCCCAATGAATGATGGAAAATGCCATGAATTACCTGGATGTTCTTTTTACGAAGTGACAAGAGTTGGGGACAGAACTCCCATTACAACTGACCAAGTTTCTCTTCTAGATGATTTTTTGAAAGTTAGCATTAATGTCTGCTTTGTGGAAAGTCAGAATCAGAAGATAGTCTTGGAAGCTGTTTGGAAAAGACTGTGGAGGTGAGGTCAGTTGTGTTTTTTAAGATGGCAGTTACTTTGGTAGCTGGGAAAGCATAAAGCTCAAATGAAATGTATGCATTAACATTTAGAAAAGTGAACTGAAGTCTCAAGTTTTAAATTTCATTGCAATTAAACTTCCAAAGGAAGTTCTACAGTGTCCTAAGTGCTAAGTGATTATTACATTTTGTTTAGCTTTTTGGAATCTTTGTACCAAAATTTAAAAAAAGGGAGTTTATGATAGTTGTGTGTATGTGTGTTGGGGGGTGGGTGATGGTAAGAGAAAAGAGAGAAAGACTGAAAAGAAGGAAAGATAGTTAAACATTTTCCCACTCATTCCTAATTAATTAATTTGGAGCACAACATTCAAAGCATGAACATTTAGAAAAAAGATGTTTGGCGTAGCAGAGTTAAATCTCAAATAGGCTATTAAAAAAGTCTGCAACATAGCAGATCTGTTTTGTGGTTTGGAATATTATAAAATTTCATGTAATTTTATTTTAAAATTTCAAGCGATACTTCTTGAATATAAAAAATCATGCCACTATTTTTAAAGGCATTAAAGTCAACTACAGAAATCAGGCTTGCCCAATACACTTAAATTTTTTGGCACTTGCCGTTCCAAAGTATTATGCCCCAGCAAGGCTTAGACAGTGAATTTGGGCTGCTGTAGCCTATTTTTTTAGACTGGGAAATGTATAGCAGCAAAATTAATCATGAACCAATCTGAATGCCTCATTACGTCAACCAGGTCCAGATGTGCTGCAATCTGTTTTTATGTATGTAGGCCCAGTCGTCATCAGATGCTTGCGGCAAAACGAAAGCTGTGTTTGTATAGAAGAAAGTAAGGTGCTTGGAGGTTACCTGGCTTATTTAGTATGTTTATAACCTAGTTAAAGAAAGGAAAGGAAACAAAAAACGAATAAAAATAACTGAATTTGGAGGCTGGAGAAATAAGATTACTGCTTTAATCAGAAAGCCTCATTGTATTTCTACAGGAGAGAGAATGTATTTGCTGACAACCATTAAAGTCAGAAGTTTTACTCCAGGTTATTGCAATAGTTAAATTAGAATGTTTATTAAATGCTTCATTTGTATGTCAAAGCTTTGACTCTGTAAGAAAATTGCTTTTTTCCAAAACAAAAAGATGTCTCAGGTTTGTTTTGTGACTTTTCTAAAAGCTTTCATGTCCCAGAACTTAGCCTTTACCTGTGAAGTGTTACTACAGCCTTAATATTTTTCTAGTAGATCTATGTTAGATCAAATAGTTGCATAGCAGTATGTGTTAATTTGTGTGTTTTTAGCTGCGACACAACTGTGTGATTAAAAGGTATACTTTAGTAGACATTTATAACTCAAGGATACCTTCTTATTTAATCTTTTCTTATTTTTGTACTTTATCATGAATACTTTTAGTATGTGCATAATAGCTATGATGCATAGTTGTAACCAAAATACATTCTGGGGAAACAACATTTATATATAGCTTTTACTGTTTGATATACCAAATTAAAACAAAAATTGTATCTCATTACTTATACTGGGACACCATTACCAAAATAATAAAAATCACTTTCATAATCTTGTTACAAAGTTTCATTTTATGTTGTAGCAAATATAGTCTAATGCATCACTTTATTTCAACTGTTGCTATGGATTATTCAATTAAAATATTGCACTGTAAACATTTTATTTGTTCATTCTACATTTCAGGCTGAGGCTGCATGCTTTTTGTTCCTGTAGGTTTTCATCAAGCAAATTTCTAATCTCTGTATTTTTGAATTTCTAAGAACCAACATGGAAGTTACATTTCAATGCAAACAATCAAGCCAAATGAGAATTAATTTGCAATGTTGAAAGATTGAATAGATTGCAACTTTAAGTTGCTGATCGATTTCTGCTTCATCTAAAGAATGCAGTACACATTTTTCTTCCTCAGCTGCACACCAGTCCTTTCTCTGAGTATTTTCTTCCTTAATTTTTTTAAAGGTACATGTGCCTTAATGAGCGCAGTTAATGTCCAATAAAATAAGATGGGTACAAGTATTCTGTCATGTACCATGTGGAAATATTTTATTGCCAATCTTTTTACTTGGTAAAAAGACTTGACTTCACAGGGCCTAGGTCATGAATCTCTAGGCCTTCCCTGCGCCACACTCACAGATGACAGGGCTTGCCGTAGGTACCAAAGACTCTTTGTCTTCCAGACTATAGCTCCTATTACTGTGAAAACAGGAAAAGAAGTAAAAATTGCACACAATGGCATTGATACTTTGGCTTGGGAACCTCACTTTAGCAGCCAGAAGGTATGGCTATGAAGTGGTTTAAGATAATACTCACTAGTTTTCCAGATGTATGACAGTAGGATCTTGGAAATGTCAGAACAGTTCAGAAAAAGTGAAGGAAATATTTTCGTGGGAAAAAGATTCCTTTAAATAATTATAACTGGGGCCAGTTTTTGCAAAACTGTCGAGGAGAGTTGGATTCTACCCAATCAATCCAATAGAGTATAAGAGCGGAGTACAGGGTGGGAAATGAATGCAGCTTTGGACGTAAGACAGGCGTGGTTGTTGCAAACTCACAGAGGCTGTTTCTTCAACCTCAGAGCCAGTCTATTTTTCTGCACCAGTGCAACAGAAGTTAACTGACTGTTAACTCTCCGGTTTTTGGCTCAGTGACTCTCACATGCTCTCTACTCTCCCGTTTCAGTCTGTTAGTTATAAATCTCAGAAAGGGAAAAGGAAAGAAGACAAAAATTAAATATATTCAAATACATTCAAAAGCAAATTTTTTTAACTTGGAATTGTGGAGGAAAATAATCTAGTTTACACTGGTACGGACACGCTGTAGGTAACTGTTCATGCTTGTAGCTCCTCTGCTAAGCGACATACAGGCTTTGAGGACAAATGCTGTGCTCTTCATGCACACTTTTCAATGTGTGTCAGGTATGGAGGGAAGAAATGGAACTAAAATATGTTGAGCACTTACAATTTTCGCATCACTGTGCTAAACTCTCTAATGCATGATTGCCCAACAGTCTTCTGAGGGATGCAATAAAGTAATGGGCCAAAATTATAGATTTAGAAGTATTCTCATCCAGATTTTCCCTGGAGATGAACTAATTCAAAGCTCATTATCTTTGTACCCTAGTTTGTCCTTCCCAATGTGCCTGTGCTTGGATTTACAGGGTCGTCCGTCTATTTTTTAGGCCATGAGATCCTGGGAGTTTCGCAAGCAATTGACTTCCTTTGTCTAAGGCACATTCCACACTACAGTCAGGGAGTAACTGACATTGTGCGGGAATCCTTACCACACTGCTGTCTTCTGAGAAAAGCCCCTTGAAATTGTTGTTTAGGCAAAACCAAAAACCGACCAAACAGTCATGCGTTGTCTTATAATCCTAAAACTTCTGTCCTAGAACCTGTCTGGACCAAGGATCCTTGCTGGAGCCAGGGCCGCCCTTAGGCTGGTCCAGTTTCCTGGTACGTGGCCTGTTTGTCTGATAGCGGTACATCCCACTAGGTGTTGGTGTGTGTGGCTCATCAGAACCCTTCCGTCTCTCAGAGGTGGTGAGCACCAGCCAGAAGGAGAGGAAGAACCAAGGCACGAAATAAGCTTTTTGGTGGGAAGCTTGCCTTTGCAAACAGAATGACTGGACCTACCAGAACTAGTTTTGAATCACTTGAGGCCCCTTTAGGTGAGACAATGTTATACAGCAGAAGCCTAACAGCACTGAGATCCCTTTGGGTCAAAGCTAAGAGTCATTGAGCAAGCCTGAAAAAATCAGCCAGGCTCTTTTTTTTTTTTTTTTTTTTAAATTTATTCCTCTTCCCTTATGTTTGTTTCTCTCTCTCTCAATGGATAAGTATTACAATATGCTTCATGTGCAATTTTTGTTTGCGTGTTCCAGCAAAATTTGTATTGTTGTTTTGCATATATATATTTTACTTTATGTAAGTGTTGTACATATCTCATCCTGTTGCTTAATCTTTTCTCAGCTCCATCCCTGTGTAATTCCATAGCTTCTAGCTGCTGCCTAGTATTCCATGGTACTCATCCACCACATTTTCTCTATCCACTTTCTTGGGAATAGATACCTGGATAACTTCCAACTTTATGAGTCCCTAAGTGATGCAGCAAGGACCAGCTTGGTATGTGTTTCCTTGCCCTCCTATGTAAACTTTGTAATGTATGCCATACCCATGATTAGAAGTGTTGGGTCAACAAGTGAATACGTATGTAATTTAAATATTGCATCTTCTCCAGAATGCCAAATCTGTCCACACTCCCATCAGCTGTGCATGAGGGGAAGCTGTACCCACTTCCCCACCAACACATGGCATGACCTCTTTATTTTTAAATGAAATATATCCTCTTGGGAGAGAGATGCATTACATAGAATTTTTTTTTTTTTAAATGAGGAAAAAGACATCTACACTCATTTTTCAATGCTTCCCATAGCCATATCTGTGTTTACATTATATCTCCACTATTCAATGGTATATTCATTGAAAAGCAGGGACTAAGTCCCAACAATTTTGTTATGGAACCATATTGTATATACAGAAGCACGGGTGAAAAAAGTGGAGTGAGTTTTGTCAAGCCTGCTTCTCAGCACTGATGATCTCTTCACCTTCTCCATGACTCAGTTTTCAATTGGTACCCTTGAAGTCTAACCTGTTTTTTTTTTTTTTTTTTTTTTTTTTGAGACGGAGTCTCGCTCTGTCACCCAGGTTGGAGTCCTGTGGTGCGATCTCAGCTCACTGCAACCTCTGCCTCCCAGGTTCAAGTGATTCTCCTGTCTCAGCCTCCCAAGTAGCTGGGACTACAGACATACACCACCATGTCCAGCTAATTTTTGTATTTTTAGTAGAGACGGGGTTTCACCATGTTGGTCAGGCTAGTCTTGAAGTCCTGATCCACCCGCCTCTGCCTCCCAAAGTGCTGGGATTACAGGCATGAACCACCACACCTGGCCCCTAATCTCAGTTTCTTCTCCTTGCTTGTGAATTGAGCTTATTCAAGGTTTTTGGGTTTCTGCTTAGTCACTATGAAGAAAGCAGAAATGCCAACTCAATGGCTTCCAATTTTTTAAACCATAACCTCACAGTATGCAATATATTTTACATGATTTAGTACATATCTCTGCATATGATTGTGTGTACTTCATACATATATATGTATATATGTATGTATATATATACACAAACATACACACACACAAACAGGATTCACTGTTGTTTTCTATGATGGAATATATTTTTAAATTTTTTTCATAAGAAATGCAGCACAGTGAAATACTACTACAAACCTATCATAGTCTCTAAATTTTTAGAAAAATGACAAAACTGATAATATATACCAAGTACTGGGGAGGATGTGAAACTACTGGAACTTTCATACATTGCTTGGGGGAGTGCAAAATGCTGCAGTATGACGCCACTCCTGGGTATTTATCCTAGAGAAATGAAAACACATTCACACAAAAGCTATACATGAATGTTTACAGCAGCTGCATTCATCATGACCTCAAACTGAAAACAACCTGAATTTCCTTCAAAGGACATTAGTTATACAAAAATCTGCTACATCCATGCAATGGAATACTACTCAGCAATAAAAAAGAATGAACCATTGATACACAGCACAAGTCGAATGAATCTCAAGAGAATTATGTTGAGTAAAATAAGTCAGCTTCAAAAGGTTACACACTGTACAATTCCATTGCTACGACAGCGTCAGAGACAAAAGTGTCGTGATGAAGAGTAGATCAGTGGTTGTCAAGGGTTAGAGGGGAGGGAGGGTACTACAAAAGGATAGCCTGGTGGAGTTTTGGAAGGTTTTCTGATTGTGGGAGTGGTTACATGGATGTATACATGTGTTAAAATTCACACAACTACACCAAAAAGTGACGAAAAGTGATTGGAAAAAAATGTTAACGGGGAAATGGTGCAAATGAACTTAAGTGAAGCTGAACTGAAGTTGGCAGGTAGCACGGCAGCTGCTGGCAGACAAGGAAACGAGATGGCAACACTGAACAAAGAAGGTCAAGCCCAGAGGTGTGAACAAGGATTATGGCCTGTGCTGAAGTCCTTGCAAGAGAGGTAAAGTGGTGCCAGATTCTCAGGGCAGAACAGGAGGCAGAACACCAGCCTTCGGGATGAGCAACAGCTGGAACCTCCCTGCCAAGGCAATTTTAATTCAATGTCATAAGTGTTAATTGAGCACCTGTTAGTAGGCAGACACTGTTTAGGACGCTGACGATAGATTAATGAACAAGGCACCCAGGCCCTGACCTCGTGGAGCTGATATTCTAGTGGGATGGGTGGCAGGAGAGAAAATAAGATTTCAGTTAATTATAAGTGGTGTGTATGTGTGTGCGTGTGCGTGTGTGTGTGTACTGTGTGTGAAGGGGGCACTGTTTAGAATGAGTAGTCAGGGAAGCCTTCCTGAAGGAGGCAACACCAAGGGGTGGGCATTAAGGACAAGCGGCTTCTTACATCCTCCCCATGTGAAGGAAATACAGGCCCTGAGTTATCAGATAATATAATTACCTTAAAAAGGAGATGGCTGCAATTCATTAAATTGATTTTTATGGTCACAAAATCAGGGCAGTCTGAAGTCAAATAATCTCAGCGCACTCCATGGCAGATGACATTGGCCCAAATCAGCATTGGCTTCTGGCTTGGCCGATGGCATTGGTGGGTCCAGACTATTCCCTGCCATTGACTCCTGAGCTTATTCCTAGCCATGTTCCCCTTGGAGAACTGAAGCAAATCTGACACCTCAGGGCCTGCATTTCCTTCACACGGGGAGGATGTAAGAGGATGCTTGTCCTTAATGCCCACTCCTTGGTGTTGCCTCCTTCAGGAAGGCTTCCCTGACTACTCATTTGCTCCTGAAGAACAACCAGAGAACAGGCTCTTGGAACTAACATACTTTTCAACAATGCCTTTACATGTAATTTAAAATGGCCTGCTGATTCTTTAATTTTATGTGCACCAAAGGACTCCACATTGATTCTTTTAAGCACTTAATGGAACTTCTCTTGGAACAATTTCTAGACTACGTCTAGCCTTTGAGTCAAAGTTTTATTATATCTGATTGAAAAGGGTTTCCACCCTCATCCCAGTGGGGTTGCTGAGAAAAGCAGGCAGCCTCGTGTTCTGTTTGGGGGATCTCCTTCCCTGGTGTTGTGCTGTGTAGCCAGCATGCTTTCCTGGCTGTCTCTAATTTTGTTGTTTAACCCCACAGCACTTGGCCATTATCTAGGCCTTTGGACCCCACAAGTCAGGTCACATCAGCTTTGAGACCACCACTCAGCTCCCATACCCACAGTATTGAAAGCTGCTGTTGTCCACTGGATCTGGTGGATGTTTGTGAATCCCAGGATGCTCTGAGTTTGTCTTCCCTGCACCTCCCCTGTCACTCTCCCTGCTCACATTCAGGAAGGCCAAAGGGCCACCTCTGTTCTGTTACTGCGCATCCTAGCAATCAGTATTTAAATTTGAGACTCTGCTTCTGCAATTCCCACAGCCCGCAAGCAAATCCAGTTGGCATTCTAGAGCTTGGTACTGACATTGAGGAACAAAGTGGGGAAACACAGGCTGGACAAAGCGGTGGAAGAATAAGATCGACTTTTCACTGTGTGTTTTCCAATGTGGTTTCCAGGAACGATTGCTGTAAAACAGGGCAAGCCTGCCTGCTGTCTTGTTTTGATTTCTAAAGAGACGGCTCTGCAAACATCTATCTATCAAGGCTTTATTAATAAAAAAACAAAATGTTTGGGCATGGTGGCTCACGCCTGTAATCCCAGTACTTCGGGAGGCCAAGACTGGTGGATCACAAGGTCAGGAGATCGAGACCATCCTGGGTAACACAGTGAAACCCCGTCTCTACTAAAAAAAAAAAAAAAAAAATTTGCCAGGCATAGTGGCACGCGCCTGTAGTCCCAGCTACTCAGGAGGCTGAGGCAGGAAAATCACTTGAACCTGAGAGGCGGAGGTTGCAGTGAGCTGAGATCGAGTCCCTGCACTCCAGCCTGGGCAACAGAGCGAGACTCCGTCTCAAAAACAAAAATACCTCAACAACAACGAAAAACCACACACACACAAAACCCTGTCCTTCTTCTTCAGTGCCCCGCCAGGTTCATTTTCTTTGTGACAGAGCATAGGGGAGTTTAGGTCATCATACAGACCTGCCCTTGGCTCTGCAGAGGTCAGCACCTTTCTCATTTTCTTTGCCCAAGTCCCTATCAGTCTAGCTTGAGTTCATCTCTCATGTCTTTAATGAAGCCTCCTCTGACCACACTGTTTAATACTTAGTCTGCCCCGCAAGCTCCCTCGACACGCCTACCTTGCTCTACTTTTTGTTCCCTATGCCCCAACACATAAAACATTTATTCCCTGTTAATATAACATAAAATAACCTTTACATTTTGATGATGGTTTGCTGTCTGTCTCCATCCCCACTCCAGTCCCCAGGATATAAACTCCACATCTGCAGACAGAATCTGGATGGTTGCTTCTGCAAGCCTTCCCTTCCAGGGCTGGGAATTAAAGTTCAAAGAGGGTCTTCCCCTCATGCTGCTTCTTCCTGCACGGCAAAGCTTGACCTAAAGAGCTATGCCAATGGATGATGAGTGATTGAATGTGATTATTCAGATACCTGAGATTTTCCACCCAGGACTCCTTCACCCCTTTCCCTAGCTCACAGGGCTAACTCACATTGACCCGGCTTTTCCCCATAGGCAGAGGAGCCAACATCTCCAGTGGAAAATAAACTTAGGTCAAAAGAACAAGGCATGTGAGGAGCAAAATTATTCCCAAAGAAAAAAAGTTAAATTTTCAAGAGCTAAGGTGGCTTTCTAATGCTGCTGTTATGAGTTGGACATTTTTCCTGGGTAGTTACTCTGCTACTGTTCAGATAGCCTCAATGGGCTGTGTATGAGTCCGTTCTCACAGTCCTATAAAGAAATACCTGAGACTGGGTAATTTATAAAGCAAAGAGGTTTAATTGGTTCACGGGTCTGCAGGCTGTACAGAAAGTATAGCAGCAGCTTCTGCTTCTGGGGAGGCCTCAGGAAACTGACAATCATGGCAGAAGGCAAAGGGGAAACATGCACTTCTTACATGGCTGGAGCAGAAAGAAGAGAGAGGGCGAAGGTGCTACATACTTTTAAACAACCAGATCTCATGAGGACCCACTCACTATACAGTACCAAGGGGGATGGTACTGAACCATTCCTGAGAACTCCACTCTATGATCCAATAACCTCCCACCATGCCCTACCACCAACACTGGGGATTACTATTGAACATGAGATTCAAGTAGGGACATAGATTTAAACCGCATCAGATAAAGTGGTTTCTATATCAGGCTCCATTGGCTACCAACATCTTGGTAAGATGAATCTCCTGTGGGTTACAGCAGAGGTCAGCAAACTACAGCCCATGGTCCAAATCTGGTCCACCACCCTTTTTCCATAGTTTGTGAGCTATGCATTATTTTTACACTTTTAAATAGTAGAAAGAAATCGAAAGAGGAAAAGTATTTTATGACACAGGAACATTTTATGAAATAAAAATTTCAGTATCCATAAATAAAGTTATGTTGGAACACAGCCATACTCATTTGACTACTGTAATGCCTATGGCAGCTTTTGTACTACAGCAGCAGAGTTGGGTAGCTGTAACAAAGACCACACAGCCTGCAAAGTCTGAAATATTTACTACCTGGCTCTTACAGAAAAAGTTTGCCAATCCTGGTCTCCACCATCTGTTTCTCACAGCACCAACTAATAATAGTAACAACTTTTTCATGTTTCTAAAGCACTTTATGGTTGGCAAATCACTTCTATGTGCATCATTTTCACCTCTGTTTTGAATGGCCCTGGACTGTGCTAGAGCCCTGGACAGCGGATGCTGCTTCACAGAGAGACATGAACCCACAAAGCTAACACCCCAAATAAGGCACTAGGAAGCAGAACAGGTCAAAGGCATTTTTCACAAAGGCAATATTCCACATTGCAAGTGGAGGCATTTTAGCATAGACTAGGGAACGCAGCAGTTAAATGGAAGGAAAGGCCAGGCGCAGTGGCTCAAGCCTGTAATCCCGGCACTCTGGGAGGCCGAGGTGGGTGGATCATGAGGTCAGGAGATCGAGACCATGCTGGCTAACATGGTGAAACCCTGTCTCTACTAAAAAATACAAAAAATATTAGCTGGGCATGGTGGTGGGCGTCTGTAGTTCCAGCTACCAGGGAGGCTGAGGCAGGAGAATGGCATGAACCCGGGAGGCGGAGCTTGCAGTGAGCCGAGATCGCGCCATTGCATTCCAGCCTGGGTGAAGGAGCAAGACTCCGTCTCAAAGGAAAAAAAAAAAAAAGGAAGAAAAAAATCAGACCCATGCAGTGTAATAACATAACTAAAACAAAATTGAAAAAAGCTTGTAATTTCAGGACTTAAAAGCCCTTGCTTAATTAATTTCTTCTTCCCAATTGGGTCTCCATCATTTTATATCATTTAGTGGTATGTCATAGTTTCACAATTCTTACATGTAGCCTAAGAATGCAACTAATCAAACAAAATTCAGCCTCTTATCTAGTCAAATGGGACACCCTGAAATAAGTTTGGGAGAATTATCACATGTTCTTACAGAGCATAGTAAATCAAGTATAATATAGTTTTATATATATTCAGATCATCCAGGCCATTATTTATTCAGCATCTATTATGTCTCTAAGCATTGTTAAGCACTACAGATACTATTCTAAGATAAAACTGTTATAAAAATAAACACATGCCCTGATTCAGAGGTGTTCATTTCCTGTTTGAAGAGACACACTGGCATGGCCCTAATGCAGTGTGATTGATGTTGTAACAATTGGTGCATGAAGTGCTTTGGGAACAAAGATTAAGAAATACGTAATTCTCCTAGAGATTGTGTGGACATGAGGGTTAGGAAAGGCTCCATAGAGGAGATGCCCTATGAGCTGGGCCTAGATGCTTAGGGGTTGACTAGAGAGACACAATACCGGGGAGGGAGGATGAGAGGATCCTGGACAAGGCCCTCAGTGATGAAAGGACCTGCTCCCCACTGGATCCCTGGTGCCTGGCACAGTGCTGCCCCCTCATATGTGCTCAGTAATAAAATATCTGTTGAATGAATGAATGTGATGTGCTTGGAGGTGGTAATGATCCAGTTGAGGTGAGGAGCACGCACGCGTATGTGTTCTCATGCAGTGTGTGTGTGTGTGTATTTGTGTGTGTGTTGGGGTAAGGGAGTGTGGCAGGTACTGTTAATGTCTACCCAATATCCTTCACCCTACTTGTTAACAGAGACTTGATTTTTTTCCAGTTATCCAGTTTTTAGGGAAGATGACTCTGTCTCAGCTCAGAGTAAATCCTGACTAGCCTAAATCAATCATAAAATTCCTGTTCCCCTTGGAGTAATTGGCCTAGAGAGGGGCATGCCATCTATTCCAGCCGATGAGTTGCAAGGGGAAGGTCTATTGAAGGGCTGCTTGAAGGGTTGCATTGTTCTTTAAAAGACACGCACACAAGTAAGAGACAGTGCATCCTCCTGTCGAATGCTATTGAGTCTGGATATGACTCCTGCCGTGATCTTGTAGTCATGAAGGGAGCTAACCTGAGGACCAAGCTGATACTTCAAAAATGACTCTATGAAAAGATGCAAAGATCTTGTCCTTGATGGGGTCATCAAGCCATTAAGTAAACCAACTTACAGCTTCCTACACTTCTGATTTTCCTCCAAAAAGAGGCATCTAATTTCCTCCTTTATAGGACACAGTTGAGTAAGGATTTTCTATTTCTGGTTCTGAGAGCCAAAGACATTTTAACAGATAGGTCAGCTGTGTATATAGGGTGAGGGGAGGTTGGGGAGGTAGGTTGAGGCAGGCTGCAAAGGCTACATGCTGGGTTGAGGAGTCTGGGTTTTTTCCCCATAGGATCCTGGGGTGGGTCGCACAAGAGGAATTAAAACAGGCAAGTGCTTTAGAATGGCAATTTTGACTGCAAGATGTGACAATGGCTTAGAGGGAAGAAGGAGTGAAACTAGGCAGATCATCAAGTGGGGATGGCTATGAAATCATCTAGGCAAGAGGGAAAGTAGACCTGGTCCTGGCCTCACTGAGGAAATAGAGAAGAAGGAGTGGATTTGAGAGACATTTCAGAGATATAATAAGCAATGCTTGCAATCTGAAACTGATAATATACTATTCTTCTAAAAAATATGGTTTATGGTACATAAGACATTTCTGGTAACTTTCTGAATATGTTTTAGAAATATAACATGATATTCAAAGAATTTCCTGGTTGGACACTTGGAGCCCTTTGTCCCCCCATCCTTTTGAGAGGAGCAAAGCCCTTACCTATGGAGCATGTCCTGTGCTATATTCTATATCAGGTGTGGGCTTGAGGAGGGATGGTCCAGCAGTGAGGTGTCCAGAGTCGTGCACTGGGTGTTTGACTGCATGGAGCTGGCTGGCAAATCTGCAGCAATGTTCCTTAAGAAAGGTGGTAGAGAAGAGAGAAGAGAATCCATAAATGGGTAGGTGGCCATGCTGCAAGCCACAGAATGACCCAAAAGAAACAGAGAATTGAACCCTGGAGCAACAAAGCACACGGGAGGGGACAATAAACATGGAAGAAAATGCATTCATTTATTAATCTTGTGATGTAAGACTCTAGTCCTTAACCATGCATCTCCATTTTGGAATTTGGGGTGTATTTTTTTAAGAGAACGATATCCATAATGCATCACCTACGATGTGTAGTTTCTGTGTATTTAAAGTAGAGCAAAAATTTAAAAAATTCTTGCAGATCAGTTTGAATGTAGAATTTTTACGATTGTTCTAATATTTCCTCCAATGTTCTATAGTTGCCTAATTTAACAGTAAAATATTTTTAGCATGTCAACTTTATTGAGTCTTTCCAAAGCATTTATCTTTGTTGTGTTCATCAATACAGCAGCTCTTTATTTTCACAGCATTATTTGATGTTTCATGATATTTAATTAAATTATGTAATTTTGGGAATAATACTCATAAAACAAACCCAGATGCTTCTAGATAAACAGAATTCAACTTGAGGAAGCAGAAGTGCACAAGCAAAGTCAAGATTAGCCCCATTGGCCATTAGTGTTGAGAGTGTGGGGCATCTACTAGTATAGTTCATAGGAATGAGGTGAGTACAGTAATCTGATAAGTTTTCAAGTGGAAATTGATCAATAAAACTCCTGGAATATCTGAATAAAAAATTCAACCAATCAATAGTTCTTGGTAGGTTTACTGCCTCTCTTTGTCTGCCAAAATAACTATTTAAGTGAGAGGTTTTCAGTGCTGGCTGCATATTAGAGTCACCTGGAACTTCGAAAAAAATAATGCTTGTGAGTCTTCTCCCCAGACAAATTAAATGAGAATCTCTAGGGTAGGATCCTGACATTGGTATTTTTTTCAGAGTGCCCCAGTAAATGCTAATACGCATCTGGATTTGAGTAAGATCAAACAGCTCACACAGTGAAAATTAATTCAACTTAGCACAGAAACGTTTACATGAACCATTTGGGATCTAAATTTTAAAATGCATTTTATTACAGTTAAATTGAGTTACTATTGGAATTAATAAAATTCAGGTAAATTTTTCCTTAGTAACATACTCTTCACAAACCACTCTGTGGACTAGATGAGACTTTTAATTAATATTTTAAGTGTCTGTGGATAAATAACTGGAACTTCTTGAAGCCCTTGAAAATAGCTTATACACTGCTTTCAGCAGCATTTCTAAAGCTCTCTCCTGCTGTGGCACATATGGTACATAATGTGTGTGTGCTTGATATTCTCATGAAACCCCAAAAGCTTCTCAGAAAATTTTAACCAATAATGCTGAAAATACCCAGCTGCTAATGATACGTCATAATGATCACTTGTTGAATGTTTGGTCTTAGGTCAGAGAGACTGTGGGTCTTTGGCAATTATATTTAGATGGCACTATTTTTTCCTTCCAAAAGAAAAGCATATCATAATTTGAGTGAGAAAATTATGTTATTGTAGGGATCATCTTTAGTCAACCATTCTCACTCTTACTTATTTTTAATGGGAATTATTTGCACTTGTGGGTACATTTTAAAAAATATATTACTTTTAATCTCACAATAAATTAAGATGCAACTGAGATTAAAACCTGCTACCTTAAACTATAACAGAGCCTTGATATTTGGCAGCCTTGACATCTGTAAACTTGGCAGTCATGGAATTAGTGACTGAGGATCCATTCCATACAGTGATTTTTGCTGAGGCATAAATTTGAATCCTATGGACAGCAAGGCTAGTGTATGGGAGGGAATCCATTAGCCAGTGAGTGCAGCATTGCCCACCCCCTCATGTCAAAGTAGCATTAACATTTTCTACTTGACTTCAGAGTTCCTGTAATCCTTGGGAACAGAGAAAAGTAAGTTTGAGGATAATGCCCCCAGAAAAAAACACCAATTGCTGGTGATGGCAGTAAAAAGACAAGTTGTCTGAGAATAAGCATCCTTAGCCAGGTTCATACATGATTATAGAGAATCATTAACAATATGAAGGTCCTGGGACTATAAAACTACTTGCTCCAGGACATTGGTATAGGCAAAGATTTTAAGGCTAAGACTCCAAACGCACCAGCAACACAGCAAAGATGGACAAATAGGACTATGTTGAACTAAAAAAGCTTCTGTACAGCAAAGGAAACAATCAACAGAGTGAAGAGACAGCCTGTTGAATGAGGGAAAATATATGCAAACTATTTATCCAAAAAGGGACTAATTTCTAGAATATACAAGGAACTCAACAAAACAGAAAAAAAAAACACCAAAAAATCCCACTAAAAAGTGGGCAAAGGATCTGAATAGACATTTCTCAAAAGAAGACACACAAATGGCCAACAGGCATATGAAAACATTCTCAACATCACTAATCATCAGGGAAGTGCAAATTATTATAAGACCACAATGAGATACCATCTTACCACAGTTAGAATGGCTATTATCAAAAAGACCAAAAGTAACAGACGCTGGCGAGGATATAGACAGAAAGGACGTCTTACACACTGTTGGTGGGAATGTAAATTAGTACAGCCGTTATGGAAAACAGCATAGAGGTTTCTCAAAAAACTGAAAATGGAACTAGCATACAATCCAGCAATCTCACCACTTGGTATTTATACAAATGATAGGAACTCAGCGTATCAAAGGGATACCTGCACCATGTTTGTTGCAGCACTATTCACAATAGCCAAGACATGAAATCAACCTGCATGTCCATCAACAGATGAATGGATTTAAAAAGTGTGGTATATACACAATGGAATACTGTTCAACCATAAAAAAAATAAAATCATGTCATTTGCAGTAACATGGATGGAACTGGAGGTCATTATGTTGAGTGAAATCAGCCAGGCACAGAAAGACAAACATCTCATGTTTTCATTCATATACGAGAACTAAAAACTTTAATCTCACAGAGATAGAAAGAGAGAGTAGAATGAAATTGGGAAAGGTATGTGTGGGGAAAGGATGAAGACAGGTTGGTTAATGGGTACAAACATACAGCTAGATAGAAGAAATAAGTTCTAGTATTTGATAACAGAAAGGTGAGTATGGTTAATAACACATTGTATATTTCAAAATAGCTAGAAGAGAAGATTTGAAATGTTCCCAACACAAAGAAATGACAAATGTTTAAGGTGATTGGATATCATAAATACCCAGATTTGATCATTACATATTTTATACGTATCAGAATATCACATGTACCCCATAAATATGTACAAATTGTATGAATCAATAAAAAATTTTAAAAGGGTCACTCAGAATTTTTCCTTCCACCTGATTGCATTATACAAGGGAATTTAAAGCTCCGTCACCATTCACAAGTGCCTCCAGACACATTCCAGTTGAATATGAGGGATGTACTATCTCTTAAACACTCCTCTCACAATTTTGTTTTTATGGTGAATTTACATGACTCTGAAGAAAGGGTTGGCAGACTTAGTCTAATTGCATAAATTCCAGATTAATGAAGCCTGATTTATTGAGGTTTCATGCCCTCAAGTCTAGCTTAATCCTTGTCACTGGTGTTGGTGATGTCTTTCCTAAAGACGCTCATTCCTCCAGGCACAGCCAGCCCCACTAGGCCATGTTACAGCTTGCTCTTCCTTCTCCACAACTCTGATTCTGGCACTTGTACATAATGTGCCCTTCATGATACTTCCCAGGTAATTTTTCTGGTTGGAACGTTCACAAAAGCAAAGGATTGCCCATGCTCCTTCTTCGTGTGGTGACTTCTCTTTCTTACCACCTTCCTACTCAGGCATCACCCATTCTTGCCCAGCTTGAGTTCTAAAATCCAATGAATCTCTCTCAGATCTAGGAAGCTGGATTCACATAAAGAATTACGATTCAGCCGGGCGCGGTGGCTCATGCTTGTAATCCCAGCACTTTGGGAGGCCGAGGTGGGCGGATCACCTGAGATCCGGAGTTTGAGACCGGCCTGGCCAACATGGTGAAACCTCGTCTCTACTAAAAGTACAAAAAAATTAGCCGGGCATAGTAATGAACGCCTGTAATCCCAGCTACTACGCGTGATGCTGAGGTGGGAGAATTGCTTGAACTCCGGAGGTGGAGGTTGCAGTGAGCCGAGATCGTGCCACCGCACTCCAGCCTGTGCGACAGAGCGAGCCTCTGTCTCAGGGAAAAAAAAACAAAAAACAAAAAAAACTAAAACAAACAAAAAACAACAACCATGTAATGAGATTGTTCTTTGTTCTGTTCATGCAGAATTGTGTTTTCTCTCAACTCTAAGTTCTTAGGAGCTCTATTGGAAACTGAACCATGGTAGGATATCTAGGTCAGCTTTTCTGCCTAATTAAAACTATATTGCATCCCAGTCTGGCAGCAAGCACATAGGCCCTATGGGCTTTTTAAGGCTCTGCAAAAATGTCTGAGACCTGAAAAAATACGATGGGCTAGTGACATTGCTTGCTTTTTCAGGAACACAAAAGGAGAATCAGAGAAATTGGGGCTATATGTGGGGATATATGGTCAGGGAATTTTTTTTGTTTGTTTGTTTGTTTTACAGGGGATACTTAGGCATGTGTGTACACTAGTGAGATTGGTGCAGCAGGGAGACAGAAAAGGATGAGGCAGGGCAAATAAAAATTGGTTATAGGAGTGAAGTCCCTGAGGAGGCAAGAGAGGAGGGGAGGCACATCATGTGGGGTCATGGTGTGAGGTCTCACAGAGTTCATTTAATGTATGCTTAAAACTTTTCTTTAAATCTTGGGTTCAAATCCTCTCTCTGCCAGTTTATAGAAATGTGGGAATTGCAAGTGAACCTCTTCAAGTGGCTGTTTCCTCATGTGTAAAATGGAGATAAATAAGGTCCCAAATTCACTGATTGTTGCGAATATTCAAGTTACTAACACATGCTATTAGCTTAAGCATAGTACTTACAATAAAGTAAGCATGCAGCAATGATTGGCTGTAACAATAACAATTATTGACAGTATTAGGTGTAGGGCTGGGGAAGCAAGATAACAAAAAGATGTAGAAACCATCAATAATCTTGTAGCACCTGTAATCCTAGCATTTTGGGAGGCTAATGTGGGAGGATCACTTGAGGCCAGGGGTTTGAGACCAGTCTGGCAACATAGCAAGACCCCATCTCTACAAAATAAAAAATTAGTTGGGCATGGTGGCATGTGCCTATAGTCCTGGGTGTGGGGGCATGTGCCTATAGTCCTAGCTACTTGAGAAGCTGAAGCAGGAGGATTGCTTGAGCCCAGGAGTTTGAGACTGCAGTAAGCTGATTATACCACTGCACTCCAGGCTGGGTGACAGAGTGAGACCTTGGCTCTAAAATGAAATAAAAAAATTTAAAATGTTATAAACCATGGAACCATGGTCTGTGACTGAGGATATGAAAATCCAGTGTTTGAGAGAAAAGTGTAAAAAATGGTAATAAAACACAGAATTAAATAATCACTTCCACAGCCTTCACATTCCACTCTTAGCAGGGATGTGAAGGTCTGTGAGAAGCCTGGGGTGCCATCTCCGAGGACACAGGACAGGGTCTCTAGATGTCCATTTAATCTGGGATGGTCCAGTTCATTATGAGAGCTTTGCTGCTCATGCTGCTTCTCTGACTGATGGTACTAACTTTCCCTCCCAACTTCCCTTCCTTCCTTCTACTCCCTTTTCTTTCTCCCCCATGGAGGAGGAAGGCTTCTAATGAGGTAGACTTTCCAGGTCTGACTTGCTCCATCCTAGGTGACCATGTAATAAGTAACGATCCCTCAAACTATGAGAGAGCTAGACTCATTTGATAACCAGCTTCCTGGGAAACAAATGTGACTATATTGTCCATATTTTACAGACTCGAAAATAAACAGAATGATTTAAAATGTCAAAAAGCAGGCTTCTAAATAGCATTGGCTAAGTTTAATTTTTCTTATAGCCCTATCACCAAATACCATGTCTAACAGTAAGCAGATACTCAGTACCTGTTTGTGGAATGATCATAAGGAGTTAGTCAAATCAATTAAAGCCATATTTAAAATCTTTTGTGCAACTGAACATGGAACTCAGGTTTGCCAACTCATAGATTTGTAGTTCTCCCTGCATCTAAGTTGCAACAGTGCTAATAATCTCCACCCCTTGTCTATCGTCCATGTGGGATGGTACAGTCCAGACGTTTCTATGACTTGCTTCTTCCGCAGATCAGTCCCAAAGGTAGCAGATTTCACTGGGAAGGATCCCTGACTATCTGGTGGTTCTGTCATTTGTCAGAGGTCATTTTCCAGATGTGTGGACTCCAACTCTGAGTCCTCAGGTTTCTGTTTACAGATATAGTCTAGATCCACACTTTTGCAGATCAGCTCTGGGCCTGCTGTACAGGAGAAGGGCAGGGCCAGTTCACATGACAGGTAATTTCTAGAACACAATGGTTCTCCTGTGCCCCTCTCTGGAGCATGAAGCCACAGGTAATCCTGAAAGCTTCCTGAAGTCCCTGGAGGCTGTTTACCTTTCTCTAGAGGAGACAGGGAATGGGGACAAGGACAAATTTGTAAAGTCCTGCCCAAGAAATAGCCACTTCAGTAAAGCCCAGTGTTCTTCTGGGGCCCATATCCCAGGTCTGTTATCGATTTATGTTTTAGCATCTGCTGTATACACTCAAATGGAAATGGACCCAATCATTTCACTCTATCTTTAGGAAGAAGGAGTGTAAGAAAATGTAGCCTATACAGAAGTCCCAGACAGGGAGGATTGTAGCAAAGCCAATTTTACTGCCTCCTATATATCTCAGTAACTGATTTCACACAAACATATTTGCCAGAAAAGAAGAAATGAAGTTTAGAATTATAGATCTGAAACTTTTATCTCAATAAAAGGAATATGTGTTACATCTCAGGTAATCAGTACATTTGGCTAACCTCAACCCTTCATTTCAATGAATTTTCTGATTAAAGTAAGCGTGATCAGAGTATTTTTGGTAAGAAATAGCAGACAAAATTTTTGTCTCCCACAAGTGCAGTGAACCATATAAGGAAGAGGTGGAATGAAGACATAGAAGGAAATAGAAGAAATGAATGAGATTGGGATGATAAAAGAGAAAGAGCCTCACATATCTGTTATAAAGACTTTGCTTCAGGAACTCAAGGATTTGCCATGAAGTGCAAACAGTTAACTGTCATGGCAGAGGTTTTTTATTTCAAAGTTTAAAATATAGAAAGTCAAACTATTTTCCATTTACATAGAAAAGAATGCAATATTTAGGAATACATTTAACAAAAGAAATGCAAACTTATACTCTGGAAACCACAGAAAAAAATTGTTTAAAGAAATCACAGAAGGCCTAAGTGGTAAGAAAGACATCTCATGTTCAAAAATAAAAAAACTCATATAATATGTGGGGTTTTTTGGTGCATCTAGCGTCTTTCACTTAGCATAATGCTAGGAAGAGTCATCTATTTTGTAGCATTTATCAGTAGTACATTTTTGTTGTTGTTGAATGATATTCCATTATATGGATATACTACATTTTTTAATATCACTAATTGATAGACATCTGGATTATTTCTACTGTTTGGTCATTATAGATATTGTTGCTTTGAATATTCACATACAAATCTTTATGTGAACATATTTATAGAGAATTATTTTTACTTAGGTATTTACCTTTTCAAGTATTCTTTACTTTTTCATGTGTATTTAAGTTACCATATGATGTCATTTCCTATTAGTCTAAAAACATAGTATTTCTTCTGAGGAAACTCAGCTGGCAATTAATTCTCTCTTTGTTTATCTGAAAATGTCTTTTACTTTGTCTTCATTTTCAAAGGACAGCTTTGCTGGATATAGAATTCTCAAATGACAGTCGTTTCCTTTCAGAATATTGAATATTTCTTCCATATTCTTCTGGTCTTCTGGGCCCTTTTTTTTTTTTTCCAAGACAGAGTCTCAGGCTGTTGCCCAGGCTGGAGTACAGTGGCACAATCTCGGCTCACTGCAACCTCTGCCACCTGGGTTCAAGCGATTTTTCTGCCTCTGCCTCCTGAGTAGCTGAGACTACAGGCACCTGCCACCATGCCTGGCTGATTTTTGTATTTTCAGTAGAGACGGGCTTTTACCATATTGGCCAGGTTGGTCTCTATCTCCTGACCTTGTGATCCACCCGGCTTGGCCTCCCGAAGTGCTGGGATTATAGGCGTGAGCCATCGCGCCAGGCCGGGATTCTTATTTTTTTAATGAGAAGTTAGCTATTAATTTTTGTTCTTCTGAATATAAGAAGTCTTTTTTTCTCTTGTTGCTTTTAAGATTTTTTCCTTTGTTGTCAGTTTTTAACAATTTGATTATGATGTGCTTAGTATGTGGGTCTCTTAGGTATGGTTTCCTTTGTGTTTATCTTATTTTAAATTCTTTGAGCCTCATAGATATGTAATTTTTTCATCAAATTTTGGACATTTCTGGTGACTATTTCGTCAGATATTTTTCTGCTTTTTTTCTCTGCTGCTGCTATCTTCGCTCAGTTTTTAAAAATATTATTATTGGCCGGGCGCCGTGGCTCACGCCTGTAATCCCAGCACTTTGGGAGGCCGAGACAGGCGGATCATGAGGTCAGGAGATCAAGACCATCCTGGCTAACATGGTGAAACCCCATCTCTACTAAAAATACAAAAAAATTAGCCGGGCATGGTGGCGGACGCCTGTAGTCCCAGCTACTGGGGAGGCTGAGGCAGGAGAATGGCGTGAACCCAGGAGGCGGAGCTTGCAGTGAGCCGAGATCATCCTGTTGCATCCAGCCTGGGCAACAGTGCGAGACTCCATCTCAAAATTATATATATATATATTTGTTCTTATTTTAAAGCATGGTTTCTTTGGGGTTTCCCAGGAACAGCATAGTTTAGCAGTCAGCTGATGATGGGTTAGAGATTGTGCTCAACTACTTCAGGCAGTAAGGCTTATGTCCTTTGCTAATGAATCTTTGAGTGGACTGGGATATGTACTCAAAGTTCAGACAGTTTACAAGTCTGCCCCAGACTTTTACTTTCTTGAAAGTTCTTCTGTGTCTTCTCTGTGCATGTGGAAAGCTTCATATTCAGTCAGGGATATGTGAATAGCTAGGGCCATCTCTGGTCTCTTCTGAGTGGATGTGTAGCCTTGAGTATGTGTGCAGTCTTCCAGACTACCAGGAATATATGAGAACTTAGATGAACTGGACTAATTCTTTGAAAAACACAAACTATCAAAACACACACAAAGAGAAATAAATAATTTAAGTAGGCCTGTATTTACTAGAGAGATGCAATAAATAATAACCTTCCAAAGCAGATAGCAGCAGACTCAGATGGTTTCTCTGGTTATTTTACCAAACAGTCAAAGAAAAAAATTATACCAATTTTCTAAAATCTCTTGTAGAATACAGAACGAACACTTCCTAACTCATTCTATGAGGCCAGCATTTTCAAGTACCAAAATCAGACAAAGAGAGCACAAGAAAGAAAAACAACAAACCAATATCTTTTATGAAAATGATAAAATAATCCTGAAGAAGATATAAGCAAATTGAATCTAACACTGTATAAAAACAACTACAACCATACTCTGTGACCAAGTGGGGTTTATTCAAGGTTTGCAAGGCTTAATCTACATTTGAAAATTAATTAATACAATCTATCACATTAATACACTAAAAAGGAAAATTCATATAATCATATCAATCAATGCAGAGAAACCATCTGACAAAATCCAACACCCATTCATGGTAAAAACTCTCAGTAAAAAGGAGGAATTTTCTCATCTTGATAAAGAAGATCTACAAAAGGCCTACAGTTAACATCATAGTTTATGGGAAGAAACTGGGTACTTTCTCCCCAAGATTGGGAACAAAGCATATATGTCTCCTCTCACCAGTCTTATTCAACACCATACTGGAAGTCCTACTTAGTACAATACATCCAAAATAAATAAATAAATAAATAAATAAATAAATAAATAAATAAATAAATAAATACACAAATGAGGAAAGAAGAAATAAAACTGCCTTTGTAGATGACACGTCTGACTCAAATGCATCATGGACATAAATATAAAATTTGAAGCCACAAAACTCTAAAAGAAAACAGGAAAAACCAAGGAGGAAAAGATGCTAAGAAGTAGTAGGAGAGGAGGACAGGTAGTAGACACAGTGTGCATTTGTCAGACACTGTGCTGGGTGCCTTAGTGTTTATTGTCTCATTTAATTCTTATAGCAAGGCCTGATCCTTGACATCCCGGGTCAGATGGTGAAACTGGAGAAGTCAGCCTATGTAGGAAACCCCCCAAAATGGACCCAAACCTCCTTCAACTAATAAACAATTATAGCAGGATACAAGGTTAATATACAAAAGTCAATTGCTTTCCTATACACTTGTAATAAACAATTGGAATTTGAAATTAAAAACACAATAGCATCCCAATAGCACAAAAATGAAATGCCTAGGTAAAAATCTAACAAAATATGTACACAATCTATATGTGCTAAAGTACAAAACTCTGATGAAAGAAATAAATCTAAATAAATGAAGAGATATCCCATGTTCATGGATTAAAAGACTCAATAGTGTTAAGATGTTAATTTTTCCTAACTTGACCCATAGATTTAATAAAATCCCACTCCAAATCTAGGCAAACTATTTTTAGATAATGCCACTTTGATTCCAAAATTTATATGGAAAGGCCAAAGACCCAGAATAGACAATACAATACTGAATAATGATGTTAAGAACTAAACTTACCTGACTTCAGGACTGTCTTAGTGTGTTTGGCTATTATAACAAAATACCTTAGACTAACTAGTATGTTTGTAAACAACATAAACTTATTGTTTACAGTTCTGGAGGCTGGGAAGTCCAAGATCAATGTACCAGCAGATTTGGTGTCTGGTGAGGACTTGCTCTGCTTCATAGATGGCACCTTCTTGTTGTGTCCTTACATGATGGAAGGGACAAGGGAGCTTGCTTTTATAAGGGCACTAATCCTATTCATGAGAGTAGAACCCTCATGACTTAATCGCTCTCCAAAGGCCCCACTTCTTAATACTATCATTAAGTTCCAGCATGTGAATTTAAGGGGGATGCCAACATTTAGACCATAGCAAAAACTAACTAAACAGCTATAAAATTATAAAGACAGCATGGTATTGATAAAAGAATAGACACATAAATCAATGGAAGAGGCAAGAAAGTTTAGAAATAGACACATAAATATAGTCAACTGATCTTTGACAAATAGTAAAAGGCAATTCAATAAAGACTAGTCTTTTAACAAGTAGTACTGGAAAATTTGGATGTCCATATGCAAAATAATAATAATAATGAATCTAGACACAGTCCTTGACTCAAAATGCATCATGGACCTAAATGTAAAATTCAAAACTATACGACTTCTAGAAGAAAACAGGAGAAAACCAAAGAGGAGGAGATGCTAAAAAGTAGGAGGAAGGGGCAGGTAGGGAACACAGTGTGCATTTGTCAGACACTGTCCTGGGTACCTTCGTGTTTATTGTTTCATCTAATCCTTATAACACGGTCTGATTCTTGACATCCTGGGTCAGATGGTGGCACTGGAAAAGTTAGGTTCATGGGAGGGCAGGGCCAGCCTGGCACCATTCCCTGCTGTCCCTTCTGACCCCATGTGCACCTTCACTCCCTTCAGGGAACCCATTCTGCAGCCTCAGACACTGGGTGATTTTCTGGCAAGAGAGTGAAAGAAATCTTCCTTCTTCTGTTCTCAAACCTAATTTATCTCCAAGTGGAGTCAGGGCCTTCTACTTAATGACATGAGTGAAAAGGCAGAAAAATGACAAAATCAGGGTGAGGGTGAATGTTCCCA
>NC_045448.1:38063193-38087065 GCF_002776525.5 Piliocolobus tephrosceles | reverse complement strand
AGAAGGGTCAGCGACTTCTGAGAAATGGGAAAATGGAGTGCCTGGGAGTGCCCAAGAAAGACTGAAAGGACTGTGTGTTGGCTTCCATCCGAGGCTGATCTATGGACTTTGGGATCAGCCAGGCATGAGTTAGAATCCCATTTCTGTGACTCACCGATTGAGTGAAATTAGGCAAGTTCTTTATCCTCTCTAAGCCATAGTTTTCTCATTTGTAAAATAAGGACAATCCCAAATGACTAAATGAATTCAGGATAATCATATGGATTAGTTTTAATCCATATGATTATCATTTAAATTATATGAATATATAATCTTAATCCATGAACATTTAATCTGGTGTGTGTGTGTATAGCATCTGCCTTTTAAACTGTTGCTCAACAAATAGTATTTTCATTGTCACTTGCAAAGCTCAAATCAAAACTGAGAAGGGAACTCCCTTCTCTGTTTGACTACCAGGCGGTACACCTCTATGGGAACCACTAGCCTGGCCCTCGGAGTGCTGAAAGGGGTGAAACCTATCAGGGCAGGGATGGGATAGGAGATGCCAAGAAATGACCCAGTGATCCTCCCCAGGATCAGGTCTGGCCAGCCCAAAGTGTCTCTGCCCTTACTAATGCCAGAATACTTGTCAGTCTCAACCCTGTGGGCTGTGAGAGGCACCCAGTGTAATCAACCCACCTTCCATTCTGATTCCAAAAGGCTTTTACTGGGTTCCTGCCATGTGGCCGGTTTTATTCTAGATACTGTGAATAGAGGTTGATGATGCGTGCTTGGTTTGGCGCTAGCATAGCTCAGCAACATAAAAGAGTGCAAACCACTCCTTCAAAAGCTGAGGCTTCAGCTCCAGGCGCAGCTGGCTCGGCGAAGGGGGTTGCAGGCAGCAGCAGTAACCGGGCCTGAACCGTGCAGGAGACAGTTCAGAGTTTCCCAGAAAACAGCTTGCTCAATACGGGGTATCAGTTTTCCTCCTGGCACTTTACCTCTTGTACCGAGATAACGGAATTAGTAACGCAGAACTCAGCTTATTCTATTGTTGGGGAATCCCAAAAATACCCCAAGGGAGAGAAAGACAAAGTGCTGCACAAAGAGACTCGCAGTCGGCGTCCGCCCTCCCTTGACGGCATCCCCCTTGAGCCCGGGGGACGCTGCACTCCCTCCAGGAGAGGACGCTGCCTCTAAGTCTAAGAGCCTCCAGTGGAAAGCCCCTGAAGCCCTCCCCTGGGCTTGAGATTTTTGCTGGCTGAAATGGAGCCTGGAAGTTCTTTTCTGTGGTTTAGATGGGGAAGGAATGGGGGAAAGAAACGGTTCGGGAAAGGGGAGAATGGAGGTGAGAACAGGGAAGGAAGGTCGCAGGAGCCCCGGAGGTCAGGCTTGCAAGCCAAGTAAGCAAATACCAGGCCCCAGAGGCTTTTGCAGGCTACAGAACACCGAGTTTCGAGAGAATCACATGTTTATCTTCTCTTAAAATTCTCATTCTGAACGATCTGGATGTGACTCAGCTCACGCAGTCGCTAGCTGTGGCACCGTGTGAGCTACTCCAACTCAGGAAGCTTGCCTTTCATCATCAGTAAAATGGGCATCATGACCTTGTGGAATGGATTAAAAGAGCCGAAGTGCATAAAGCTCACGCAGTATCTTTTATAAGCAGTTTGTGGGTTTCCTTCCTTGAATTTCTTTCAAGCTCTCAATAGCCAACGGGAAGCTGAACACACTTTCACACTAAAAATCGGAATTCAGGGAAGTATCACCAGGTTCTGAACTATGTTTTAAGACTCAAGTCAAAAACCGAAACTGAGTCACCACCTAATGTGTGTGCAGCACGTGTTAGGGGCTATGACTTGAATGACAGCTTCTCTCTCCTGGGACTTTCATAAAATTCCTTTGGTGTTGCCGCACACTTCTGGGATTCTCCACAGTGAGCCCATTGCTGAGCCTGTTTCTGCAGCTGTTTACTAAACCAGCAGAATCTAGGGGAATAGTCAGCAAGTCTTCACCAAGTTCTCTTATGTGGGCAGCTTTTGTGGTGTGGCCAGGGTATGAGGATAAAGAGCAACTTGGAAAAGTTTGGGGAGAATTTAAGTAGCTAGAAGAATCTGTCCCTCAGGGAGGAAAGCTGAGAAATCGTTTCCATATTTATGTGTCAATTGCTTTATGTCCATTTATTTGATCTTCCTTACAAAATTTTGCATAGTAGAAAATTTTATCCTCATTTTACAGATGAGGAAACTGAAACTTAGAGAGCTTAGGTCACTTACTCAAGTTCATCCAGGTCATAAAGTGTCAGGTCTGGATTTAAATCAGGTTAAGAGTCCAGTACCTTTTTCTTTTTTATATCATGCTGCCTTTCCCTAGAAGCCAAAATTTCTAGGAAATAAATGGACTGCAGCGACAAAGCAGCACATTTCCCCATGTTCTTTGCTCTTGATCCCTACCTACTCTTTTCCCAGAAATAGACAATAAAGCCACCAGGATACCTGAGACAGCCTTGGTCATCTTTGTACCGTAGCCAGCACAGTGGATTTTTGCCTAGTTACCTTCCCATCAGATTTTAGAAGAAAGAACACTATGTTTGCCAGCTTAGTACAGCATATCTCTTGCTCTGTTTTCTCCCCAGCAGGAACCCGAGGGTCTGTCTCTTTATGTGTTATCATCAGACTGGTAAAGAGTTACCTGTGTCAGCAAAGAAGAAAAGAGCTTTGATGTGAGTTCAGCATGTAAGAAAGTCTTCACTGCTGTCATGCTCTGGCTTGAGCTCTGTCTTTCATCAGGTTCCCCAGGACCCACCACTGCCTGCCAAGATGAATGTAAATGAAGCCGAAGTCTCACAGGGTAAATTCAGCTTCCCAAGACCTGCAGTTGGACAGGGTGGCAAGGAGATGATGATAATTCCATGGTTCCCAGCTTAATTTCTCTTGGGGAAGGGTATGTGGACTCTTGCAAGATCTACATAGTCCACATCATGCAGGACTCCTGTAAACATAAAAGGCAACAACAGTGAAGTGAGTGCATGTTACAAACAAGGCTCAACTCAAAGCTAACAATTCTTCTTTATTAGGATACCACTGATCAGAGCTGCAAAGTGTACTCACATTTGTCATTTCATGTCATTCTTATGTAAATCCTGTAGCTGGGCACAGCAGGAAGAAGTATTTTCATCATGGGCACTTGGCTTGCTCGAGATTACACAGAGCCATGCCTCTGGTTTCCTGGTGCGGTGCTCCTGCAGGTGACAGATGCTCCTGGGTGACGTATCATGGATCTCTCTAAGATGAGATCTTCATGATTCTATATCATAGGCATCTCTTTATCTTCAAGTTGGGCAACATCAACAAGGTTCCCATGAGCATGTGCCCAGCAAGGCTATTCTGTTCCTCTCATCTTTTAATTTTTCTACTTGTCCTCGTTTTTCCTGAGATTTTATTTCCTTCCTAGCTGGCATACCTTTCCCTGCTGTGGTATTCAGACCTAAATAGTGTGTGCACCTATTACCTCTGCAGACTAATTACTCTTTGGTACCATGGTAGAGTTACTGTGTCCAGATACAGTTGTGAATGCTTGGAATGTAACATTAGGAAAGACAGAATTATTGCTTGTAAGTGGATTTGTGGACATCATGGTGCTATGAGAAAACTGAGTTGAAGATGCTCCTGCATCTTGCTGGTTAAACTAGATATAAACCAGTTGCTTAATAATTCACAGCCTATCCCATCTGTTTCCCACCCTCCTTATCTTCCAGGGACTCATTTATTGAATAACTCATTTTACATGCCCCTTTTGTCATATACATTTTTATGTGTATTAGGATGTATTTATGGACTTTATATTCTATTTCACTGATTTGTCTATTTATTCATGATATTTCTTAGAGTATGATAGCCTTACATATGTTTTCTTATCTGGTACGTATTGTTGCCCCTCATTGCTTGACTTTTTTCAGTATTTTCACAGCTACTCTTACTTGTTTGATTTTCCATTTGAACCTTAGAACATAAAAAGAATCTTGTTGGTATTTGTATTGGAATTATATCAAATTTGTAAGTTAATTGAAGGATATTGGATAATTTTAGGATGCCGTCTTCCTAATCAAACTGTAGTGTGTCTTTTTATTTGTTCAAACCTTTGGGGTTCCTTCAATTTCTGCTTGCTTATCAGATATGATTCTTATGTTTATTCCTAGATATTTGATCTTACACAGAGCCATTTTATTGTTAGGGTAAATGTTTTTTGCTTTACCCTAACAAAAACAAAAGCTAAATGAGGCATTACCTTCTAGTACACCTTCTAACTGGCTGTCATCTGTATTTGTCATGGCTATTGATTTCTATATATTAATTCTTTTATTGTTGAAGAACATTTTGTAGTTAGTTCTTTCAGGTTTTTCACACATGTGAGTTTATCTGCCAACATAAATGATACTTACCATACTCTGTTAATGTATTACTTTCAAATATTCTAATTTGTCTTTTCTAATTAGAGCTAGTATCTCTAGAAAATTCAATAATAGTAGTGACAGTGTCATTTTTCCTGTCCTTACTTCAGCATAAATGCTTCTAAATACTTTGTTAGTCGGCATGATGAGCTCAGATAAAAAGCTTTTTTTTTTTTTTTTTTTTTTAATAATAAAACAGTATTCCTTTATTTCTACTTCAGGAAATTTTAAAATCAAGAAAACATTCTTCCCCTTTAAAATATTTTATATTTGTATATGTTTTATGATGAACATTTTAGTAGGGTATCAATATGTATAATTTATAAATAAATAAGTAAATGAATATAAATATATTAGGGGATGCCAATTTTTAAAACTGATTCATGCATAAAATAAAGTTTGGAGACCATGGGTTTAGAGGATTATAATACATTTTTAAAATTAAAACATCATTGTTTACCACATAGAATTTAATCCTTTTTGATAATGCTGAAGATACTTCAGGATCTCTAATGCTTTAGGATCAGCATTAGGGATATTGTTTATCTTATCAGCTGGTTGAAGGTTGGTTAACTAAGAATAAGTCACTGGAAGTTCACTTGTTCGCCTCCGAAAAAGTCTGATCTTTATGGCCCTCTGAATGTCTTCCTCTATGCCAGACAGTTCCAATAAAGCATCTATAACTAGGCTCCCCTAGCCCTCCTGATCTCCCCATCATGCAGGAACCTAATATGTCCAAGATAGTGGTAGAGGGTGAGCCTATGTGGCCTGGGCCCAGCCTCTCTGGATCATCCTCACACAAGTTGAGTGTCATGGCTGACGGAGTATCTTCTTCTCAGTAGAAGTGGGGTAAGAGCTGATACATCTACAGGCAGAGCAATCAAAGGGTGGGAAGAAACCTGACCTCCTAAAGACCCACTGCCTTGCCTCAGCACAGTGGTGACTTCCTGTCAAGGACACTGCTAGAAGTCTTTCTGAGTAGATGATTCTGAAAAGTAAAGAAACACTAATATTCTTTGTAGATACAAAAGAGGAAGAGCAGAGCTAGCTGGAGGGATAAACATCAACAGATTCTTTTTATGGGATGTCTGGCTTTCTGCAAATTTTTACTGAACCAAGACATGTGTTCTTGGTAGATTAATACATGCAGTGCAAAAACTCAAAACAATATGCTGATATATTCCGTAAAGATAATTCCCAGGCTAACTGTGGTTTGTTTTACATTGTCAACAAGAGCAGGAGGTTGGGGGAGGAATCTCATGAACTCCTGAACCTGGAAAGTTTGGATTCCCATGAAATGACTGATCTGAAATCTAGATCTCAAATTCTCTCTCTCTCTTAATTATATAGTGAATATTGCAAATTTAATTCAACTTTAAAAGTATTTATTGAGCCCTATGAAAACACAGAAGCAATATCAGATGTAGCCTTTTAATCTATGTGGAAAATGAGTATGTGTCCATATGGAGTAGATAACAATTCAAAAAATATAGAATTGGATAACAATGTAAGAAACATAGATGGTGTTGTGAAAGGTCAGAGAACTCATGACTGATTGTTGGGATTTTATCACTAGGAGTTTCTTTAAGTACAGCAGAGCAAGAGAGGACAAAAGACACAAGACTTTCATCCCTTTTCCACCAACAATGTTCTGAGACTACAGGCTCAATCTACCTGCTTGACTTTCTATACAGGGGGTTTCTGAAGGTTTGTTTTGATGATCTCACCATGGGATGGGAAGGAAAGGTGAGCTACTTTTAACCAGTTTATGTACTGCCAGTGTTAATGCAAGAAAGAGAAAGTAAAAATCTGCTAGTAACTAACAAGGGTGCTTTTGGCTGCAGAATTATCAAATTTGGTGTCACTGAAGCCAAATAAGCACATGAAAGGATGTTTGACATCACTGGTCAGGGAAGTATGAATAAATCACAGTGAGATATTACTACATGTCTGTTAGAATGGCTAAAATTAAAGACTAAGACTGGCCATCACAAGTGTTGACGAGAACATGGAGCAACTGAAACTCTTTCAATGCGAATGTAAAATGGTACAGCAGTTTGGCAGTTTATTATAAAGCTAACGTATACTTACCATGTGACACAACAATGCCACTTTGGGGTTTTTATGTCCCCCTTCCCTCACCTTTGACCCAAAATAAAAACATGTCTGCCAAAAGAATTGTATGTGATTTTTTTTTTTTTTAATTTTTTGAGACGGAGTCTCGCTCTGTTGCCCAGGCTGGAGTGCGGTGGCGCGATCTTGGCTCACTGCAACCTCTGCCTCCCAGGTTCAAGCGATTCTCCCACCTCAGTTTCCTGAGTAGCTGGGATTACAAGCACCCACCATCATGCCCGACTAGTATTTGTATTTTTGTAGAGACAGGGTTTCACCATGTTGGCCAGGCTGGTCTTGAACTCCTGACGTCAGGTGATCTACCTCCCTCGGCCCCCCAAAGTGCTGGGATTACAGGCGTGAGCCACTGTGCCCAGCCTGTATGTGAATGCTCATTTCAACTTTATTCATAATGTCAAACTGTAAACAACCCCAAATAGGTGAATTTATAATCAAACTATGGCACATTCAAGCTATGCAATACGACTGAGCAACAAAATGGAATGAACTATTGATATATGAATATCATAGATGAATCTCAGAAATGTTCAGCAAATGAAGACAGACTTAAAAGAGTGCACGTTGTATGATTCCATTAATATGGTATTGTAAAAAAAATTAATCTATAGTGACAGAAAGCAGATGTGTGGTTGCCTGAGGCTGGGGTGCAGGTAGGTGGGACAGCGAGTGGGAAGGAAGCCAAGGGAAGTTTTTGGAGTGATGTTCATGCTCTATATCTTGGTTGTGGTAGGGGTTACACTGGTGGGAAAATTTGTTAAAACTCATCGAACTGTACAATTAAAATTTGTGCATTTTACTGTATGTAATTTATACCTCAAAAAAGTTAATGTAAAAAGAAAATGAGGCATTCTTTCTATGAATGGGTTTTAGGGACAGGTAAACCAGTGAGAGAGAGAGCATTCACTTTTGTTTTCGTTTTCAGAAGACTGAGGCTGAGTCACAGGCAGGGGCACTGTTGTGCACAATCTGCTTTGTTGCATGATTCTTTTGAGACCTGACTCAATTTATGGGCTCCTTCCTTGGGCAGGAAACTTAAGTTGGGGTCTCACTATTGTGTCCTGGGAGCGTTAGGTCACTGCATTCTTCATGGGCTCCGGGCATCCCGAGGAAGCATCTGCTCAGGAAGCATGCTCAACCTTGAAACTGAGAAGGGAGGTCAAAAAAGGATGCGCAGCTATTGCTTCCGCACCTCCAGTAAGTTCTTCGCTGTGTAAAGAAGCCAGGTGTTGATAATAGTGATTAATGGCCGGGCCCGGTGGCTCACGCCTGTAATCCCAGCACTTTGGGAGGCCGAGGCAGGTGGATCACGAGGTCAGGGGTTCGAGACCAGCCTGACCAACATGGTGAAACCCCATCTCTATTAAACATACAAAAAGTAGCCGGGCATAATCACATGCGCCTACAATCCCAGCTACTCAGGAGGCTGAGGCAGGAGAATCGCTTGAACCTGGGAGGCAGAAGTTGTAGTGAGCAGAGATTGCACCCCTGCATTCCAGCCTGGGAGACAGAGTGAGACTCTGTCTCAAAAAAAAAAAAAAAAAAAAAAAGTCACTAATACTTAGTTGAGTGAGTGTAGGAAATCCAGATGAACTTTCCTCTCACCCACAGATTTCTCTGGCCAGTTTAGGGAGACAAATGGAAGAGTTCAAATTTGGGGGAGGGGATTTGCAACGGTTAGGTAGATCATAATCACAACTACTTTATGAAATGTAAATTACAGTTCTGTAGAAGTGAAAATTCACATCATTACATCAAAATAAAAAAGGAAACAAAGCACTGGTCAGGGAGGCTGGGAGGTGGGAAAGGGACCTGTAGTTTCAGCTACTCGGGAGGCTGAGGTGGGAGGATCACCTGAGCCAGGAGTTCAAGGCTGCAGTGAGCTATGATTGTATCTGTGAATGGACACTGCCCTCCAGCCTGGGCAACATGGCAAGAGCCCATCTCTAAAAAGACCAAAGTATGACTATGAGCAACCCTTGTGTGGAGAATTGGCTAGTATCCTATGCAAATAAGGGTTTCTTAAGTAGTACAGGGCACCTTACTAGGCCATTCCCATGAATTTATCTCATTTAGAAACCAAACTTCCTATCCAAGGCCCATCTTAAATTACTGTTTTCCTTTCCAATGAACCATTTTTTCTCCCTATGGGAGACACTTAAATGTTCTTGGCCAATTAAACAAATTTTAAGAAGTCTTTTTTTTTTTTTGAAATCCATCTTTTTTAGCTGCCCTAAGCACTTTTTAGAAAAATGAAAACAAAGGAAAAGGAAACAATCAAGAAGTCCCTAAGGACACTAAATTTTAAGTAATTTAAGACATTGTATGGCTCTGAATGTGGTTATTTCCTTGCTGTGCAGGCTAGAGCTAGCAGTCAGTCACCTGGGCTTAGTTTTCACTATCTTAGGAACAAGGTGTGTGACCTTCAGCAAACCTAACCTCTGTACCACTTTTCTGCATGGTCAAATGATGGTGATATCATTTTCTTAACCTATCTTAGTGAGTAAAAAGGTTTCATTGAAATACTAGATGTGGTAACAGTTTGAAAAATTAAATGCTTAGTAAAAATCTGTGTAAAGCCAGCTTTTTACAATTAAAACTTTTAACATGTTATAAACATAATATATGTGCTTTCACTGTATGGACTGGATCTCTAAAGCAATAAACATCATCAGTCATCTTTTACTTTTCCAATACTCTTAAAGGTTGTTAAGAATGATCCTTTGTGGCTGCACTAAATCTTTTTTTTTTTTTTTTTTTTTTTTTTTTTTGAGGCGGAGTCTCGCTCTGTGGCCCGGACTGGAGTGCAGTGGCCGGATCTCAGCTCACTGCAAGCTCCGCCTCCCGGGTTTACGCCATTCTCCTGCCTCAGCCTTCAGAGTAGCTGGGACTACAGGCGCCCGCCACCTCGCCCGGCTAGTTTTTTGTATTTTTTAGTAGAGACGGGGTTTCACCGTGTTAGCCAGGATGGTCTCGATCTCCTGACCTCGTGATCCGCCCGTCTCGGCCTCCCAAAGTGCTGGGATTACAGGCTTGAGCCACCGCGCCCGGCCTGCACTAAATCTTTTTAAGTTTCATACTGAGGTGTTGCAGAACTTACTTTATTATTAAAACAACAGACTGGGAACCGAAGCCTAGAAATGGGATAAGAATTATAATTTCAAGACAAAAGAAAGCAACTGGGTCACAGAAATGATACAATGATTAATCTTCATATGTGGTCTGTACTCCATCCAATGAAGGGTATAACAGTAAAAAATAAAGTAGAATGTACAGAGATCTGTAATGTTTTTGGGGGGAGTAAAAGAGTGTCATGAATTTGGTCTAAGGCTGGCACTGGCATTGTCACAGACTCATTGTCTGATATGGCTTGGCTGTGTCCCCACCCAAATCTCATCTGGAATTATAGCTCCCATAATTCTCATGTGTTGTGGGAGGGACCTGGTGGGAGATAATTGAATCATGGGGGCAGTTTCCCTCATACTGTTCTCATGGTAGTGAGTAAGTCTCATGAGATCTCATGGTTTTAAAGGGGAAACCCCTTTCGCTTGGCTCTCATTCTCTCTTGCCTGCCACCGTGTAAGGCGTGCCTTTAGCCTTCCACCTTCTGCCATGATTGTGAGGCCCCACCAGCCATGTGGAACTGTGAGTCCATTAAACTTCTTTTTCTTTATAAATTACCTAGTATCACGTATGTCTTTATCAGCAGCATGAAAATGGACGAATACAGTCTCTTGTGCCTGATCTGCTAGGCTTCCCCACTTCCTGCCCTCCCCTTCCCTCCACTCTCCCTGCTCCCTGCTCCCTAGTCCTCCTCTCCCTCTTTCTCTACTGTCTCCTTCTCATGTCAAAGCTGAGGGTAGAAATTACTTTTAGTTTTTTTTTTTTTAAAGGAAACTTAGGAACACGTGAAATGTTTTTCTTCTACTTGAGTTGTTTAATTTGGTTTAACAAATGTTAATTGAGCACAGGCTGCCAGGCAGGAGATACAAAGGTAAATAATACAAGGTCCTTGTCCTCACCTTACTGAAGATCTTAGGGCAGGTCAAGCTAAATGAAGACACAAAAAAGTGCTCCATGGCTTTGAGGTGGGTGAGAGCACAACTGGCCATGTGGATCAGAAGGTTTTGTGGCAAAACATCCATCCCTTGGGCCAGGCCTTGAGTGGGAAGGGAGATTTCCATGAGTGGGCATGGGGGAAGGTGGCCCCAAAGGTAGAATAAAAACCAAGCAAAAGGTAGAAGAGCGACAGGTGGGTTTTAAGCAGCACTCAATCCCGTGTGCCTGGAATGCAGACAGTGTGTGTGTGCAGTCGGGGGTGCTGGAGATCTGCTAGAAAGGCAGACTGGGTGGGAGCATGGGGAACGTGAAAGACCTGCTGAGAACTTCAGCCCTTATACTGTAGGCATTGTGGAAGAAGATGGGAAAATATTGCTGTTAGTCTGCTCTTACTCACAGGACTTTATTTGCATGGATATATGCCCACTCAGTCTCCTGTCCTTTGCTTCCCTGCCCCACATAAAAACCGCTGCAGCCTCAGGAAAGTGGTTTGAGAGAGCCATGGCAGATTTGGCTGTGAGGATGGTCAGGAGGCAGTTTCCAACCTCCACATCAGCTGGCTCCAGTTACAGCTTGTTTCCGGGGCCCTGCATTAAGCTTCAGACCCTGACTTTGACCCCCAAGAAGAAGGATATAAAAAGGGGCTTGCTTGGATCCCTGCTCAGAGCCCACAATGACTAAGGCCCTTATTAGGACCCACCCATGACTGGAGGTGAGACGGGGGTAGGAACGGGAGGTGCAGAGGCTGGGCAGAGCTGGATCAGGGGCTGCAGCACAGCCATCTGCACCCAGCTCAATGGGCTCGAAGGGCTGGAGTTCTTGGAGGACTCACCCTGGGGAGAAGGGCTGCTGAGGAAGTTGCTGCATGCCATTACTCGCAAGAAATGAAGCTGAGAGGAGCTTTTCTAAATGATCCATAATAAGAAAGAAAAATGTCAATTAGTTGTGTTAGTGGAAAAACCAATATTTCATCCTCTATCCTTTCAATAGAAAATGACATTAAAAATCAATGCCATATGATGAAGCAAACAAAGAGTATGTAAAAGAAAGTATTCTAGATGTACCATGCAGTTAATAATAAAATGTTATTTTTCTGGATGTGATAATTGTGGTATTTGTCAACTTTGAAAATTTTATAATTTGTCATGACGTCTTTTGCATTCTAAATAGTCACTTTCATACTTAATTTTGTGTTTGTAATTTTGTATTCTTTTTCTTAAGATTCTCCAAATTGTGTAAGTTTCAGGGTCCCTGAAATTTGGATCAGCCTCTGGATAGTCCCCATAATTTTAGCTCTATAAATGTTTGACTAATTACAATTGCAAAGTACACTGAGCTCTGAGGACTGAAGAACACAAGGGAAATAAAATGCATTTCAAACAAAGAGACAAAATAAATAAATGAATTAGTGGCTTGGCTGGGAAGTCACTATCGTTATAACTAGGATGTTTTAAAGATCAGGACAGTCAATGTTGGACTCCAGATGAATTCCACACCCTACATGGTGGGGCCAGTCTGTCTGAGAGTGGCAGTCCAATTAGGGCTTAGCTATTAATGCCACAGTTATGTGGCATTAACAATTTCCAATGGCATTTCCACATGCGATTTTCAGCAGATTATTTTCCCAATTAGATTTCCCAGTTTTAAATTAGGTGGGCTGTGTAAACATAAAGTATGCAAGGAGAAGGAAAAGTATAATTTAACTCTCCATATGCAATTTTATTTGCCAAAGCACAAGGTTACTATTGAAAAATGGACAAACAAAAAATTGTCTCAGAGCTCTAACCAAAGTCTAATTTAATAAGTAATTCCATAGTACAAGTGTGTCAATTTGCTTTATCGAGTGGAAGCATTTGAAACATTATAAAAACTTGTTTAAAAAAGAAATGTAATACTTTTGAGTTTTTTTTATCTATAAAATAATGGTTTATAGGACTGGAAAGTGTGGTGAGGAGCAGATTTTTAAAATATCACAATGTTACAAAGTTACAACTTTCAAGAGCTACAACTTCTGGCTTTCAAAATCTGAAACAGGGACACAATATAAAAAGAATGGTTTTCAAGATATTGGACAGCAAGAAAGAAAGTACAGCGACCCCTGAGAGATGGGTAACAAACAAGATGAACCTTCTAATTGTCTCAGCTTACTGCTTCAAGACAGCATCCAGGCCTGTGTATGGAGCAGAAACACAAAAGGAGTCGAGAAGTCTCCTTGTGCTGAGGAGACACAGAGCTGAGGCTATGGAGAGACCAAAGCAGGTAGAGGGCTTGAAAGACACTTGATGTAATTCACCTTTAAAGCATATGCATGTTGTTTCAGTGCACATGGAATGTTTACCAAAATGGAACATATTCTGGGCCACAGAACAAGTCTCAACAAGTCTGAACAGATTCAAGTCATCCAAAATGCTGACCATGATGACATTAAATTAGAAATCAATTAAAGAAAGATACCTAAAAAAAAAAAAAAAAAAAAAAGGCTGGGAACTAAACAGACTTTTAAATAACCCATGAATGAAAGAAAAAAGTAAAATAGAAATTAGAAATTATTTTTCATTGAATGAACATGAAAACATATCAAAATTTGCAGGATACTGCTAAGGTGGTACTTAGAAATTTATAGCACTAAATGCTTACAGTAGAAAGGAAGTAGACTAGGGATAGCATTAGGAGAAATACCTAATGTAGATGATGGGTGTAGCAAACCACCATGGCACATGTATACCTATGTAACAAACCTGCACGTTCTGCACATGTATCCCAGAACTTAAAGTATAATTTAAAAAAAAAAGAGAAAAGAAGTAAAGTCTTACATCAATGACTTCAGCTTCCACATTAAGACACTAGAAGCATAAATAAAACCCAAAGTAAGGAGAAGGAAGAAAATGTTAAAGTTGAGAGTGGAAATCAATGAAATAGAAAATAGAAAAAGAGAAAAATCAATGAAACCAAAAGTTGTTTCTTTGAGAAGCTCAACAACATTGATAAACTTCCAGCCATTGGTTATGTTACCTGTACGGTTTTTGTTGGAAGAAACATATACAAAACAGGAAATAGGGAAAACACAAATTACGAATATTAAGAATGAAAGAGGTGGCATCACTACACATTTTATAGATAATAAAAGGGAATATTATTAAATTTGTGCCAATACATTTGACAACTTAAATGAAATAGAAAAATAGACAAATTCTTTGAAAGATACAAACTACCAAAGATCACTCCAGAGGAAAGATAATCTAAATAGCCCTGTATCTCTTAAAAGAATTGAAGTTGAAACCGCACTTGAAAACTTCCCCCAATAAAGAAAACTCCAAGTTCAGATGGGTTCACGAGTGAATTCCACTAAATATTTAAGGGAGAAACAATATCAAGTCTACATAAAGTTTTCAAGGAAAATGAAGATGGGGGGATACTTTTCAACTCATTCCCTGAAACCAGTATTACTCTGATACCAAAACCAGAAAAAGACTTTACAGGAAAACTACAAACCAATATCCATTGTAAATATTTATGCAAAAATTTAAAATAAAATTTTAGCAAATCCACTGATACAATAAAAAGAAAACATGTTAGGACTAAGTTAATTTTATCCCAAGAATGCAAGGCTGTCTTAATATTTAAAAATTCAATCAAATATAATTCATCATACAAACTAAAACAGTAAAACCATATGATCATCTCAACGAACACAAGTTTGACAAAATTCAGTATTAATTCCATTAAAAAACTCAGCAAAATAAGAACAAAAGAGAGTTTCTCAACCAGAAAAAGGGTATCTACAAAAAAACCTACAGGTAACATTATGATCAATGGCAAAAAATGGCATGCTTTCCCCTCAGATCAGAAATAAAATAAGAACGTTTGCCCTCTTATATTCAATGGTGTATTGAAAGTTCTAGTCTGTACAATAAGGCAAAAACAAAACAAAACCTTCAGATTAGAAAGAAAGAAGTAAAACTGTCTTTATTCACAACTAATATAATCACAGTTGTAGAAAATCTAATGGAATCTACAAAAAAGCTACCAGAAATAATAAGTGAGTTTAAAGAGGCTGCAGGATGCAAGATCAGTTTACACTATTGAATTTCTATATACAATAAAAAAATCAGAAATTGAAATTGAAAATATAATATATAATAGCAATAAAATATGAAACACTTAGGAATAAGTTTGACAAAAATGTGAAAGACCTGTACATTGAAAACTGCAAAATATTGCTGAAAGGAACTAAAGACCTAAATATATTAAGAGGTACACTATATTCATGGGTTGAAAGACTTAAAATTGATGTCAATTTAAATTGATCAATGTAATCCCAATAAAGAAAATCACAGCCACTTTTTTGTTGATGGAAATTTTAAAAACTAATTCTAAAATTCATATGGAAATGCAAATAACCTAGAGCAGTCAAAAGAAAACAAAAACAAAGTTGGAGGAGTAACACTACCTGGTTTCAAATCTATAAAGCTACATTAATCAACATGGTGTAGTATTGGTGTTGTGATCAATAAATAGATCAATGGAACAAAATAGAAAGTCCAGAAACAGACCCATGCATATATGGAAAGCTGATTTTGAGAAAGGTACAAAGCCAAGTCTATGGAGAAACAATAGTCTTTTCAACAGATTTGGAGGCAAAACTTCATTAGATATGTTATAGAGTATTAGATAGATGGCAAGTTTATAAATGTAAATGCTGAAATAATTAGATATTCAAATAACAAATGAACTTCAAGCCACACTCCAAACTATATACAAAAACCAAAACGTCTCAATTTAAATAATGGGCAAAATATTTGAAGAGATACTTCACCAAAGAAGATACACAAATGACAAACAAATGCATGAAAAAATGCTCAACATCATTTGTCATTAGAGAAGTACAAATTAAAACCTCTATCAGATATACTACACGCCTAGTGCAGTAGCTAAAATTAAAAAGACTGACCCTACCAAGTGTTGTTAAGAAAGTCAAGCAAGCGGAACTCTCAGGCACTGTTGGTGAGAATGTAAAATGGTAAAACCACTTTGGAAAACAGTTTGACTGTTTTTTATAACGGTAGATATAACATCTACCATACTTCCTACTTCTGGGTATTTAGCTAAGAGAAATGAAAGTATATGTACATTCAAAGACATTTATATGAATTTTCATAGAAGATTTGTTTGTTATAATCAAATACTGGAAACAGGCCAAATGTCCTATCAATAGATAGGAGTGGAGAAACAAACTATGGTATATTTCTGTTATAAAATACTGCTCAGAAATGAAAAGAAATGAATTATCAGTACATGTTACCACATGGATGAATCCTAAAATAATTACGCTGAGTGAAAGAAGTCAGACAAAAGGGTATATAACACAGAGTTCTACTTATATAAAATACTAGAAAATGTAATCTATAATGACAGAAAGCAGATGAGTCGTTATTTGGAATGGGGGTGCATAGAGAGACGCAAGAGGGAGAGATTAGCAACGGGCATGAAGAAACATTTGAAGTGATGAAAATGTTTGTTACCTTAACTGTGGTGATGGTTTTGTGGGTGTACACATGTCAAAATTTATTAAATTATGTACTTTAAATACATGCAATTTTTTGTATGTCAATTGTATCTCAATATTTTTTAAAACTCAACCTTATGATTTGGCTTCAAGTATCTAAAGCAAAATATAGGTTGAGGGGCTTCAAAATCACAGTACTTCAAGTATTAACTTTACTTGGTTCTAAAATGTATCTTGTCTTTGTAAAATCAACTATTCTTGTTAATTTCCCAATCAACAGGCCACAAAGTCCATAACCAAAGCTTTCTCAACACACTCAGTTCAAGTAGATCAAGTCATTAAAAACAGGCTTCACTACCTTATCTTGTGGAGGAGGGGAAGGAAAAGGCGGGTATATGAAAAAAATATGATACAAAATACATAAATACATTGTTGGAAATTTATGATGCAAAACTAGAAAATGTCTATCAATATCCAAAATATAAATATAAGATTTTTCTTTACCTTTTCTCCCTTTGTTTTTCTTCTTTCTTTACTGCCCTCTACTTTTTAAAATTCTTTTTTCCCTTTCCCTTGTTTCCTTTTTTACCTTCTGTCTTTCCACGCTTTCACTTCCCACAATTCAATTCTCCCATTTGCTGGCAGGATTGTACAGGGGCTGACCGCAGCATGGACTCTGGAGCAGTCTGCCCAAGTCCAGATCTTTTGCTCACGGTGTTAGATATGGTAATACCCTGTGCTTTAGCTCCTCTATGGGGTAATATCAAATGTTTTTTCTTCATAGGTTGCTATGAGGTTCAAATGTGTTAATATAAGAAAAACACTTGGAATAGGTAATCACCAGGTAAGTGTTAGCATTTTATAGCCTCCATTCTACATCAGACATACTGGACTCCAATCAATTAGACATAAACAGCCCTGGGCTCAAAGAAAGCAGAAGTGAGATTCCAAGGGCTGGAAATCAGTCCTGGCTTGGTCACTACAGTTGTCTGACCCCGACCCTGTTACTTACACATCAACGCTTAAACCATTTATTGGTAAAATGAGTTTAGTGTAAAAGCTAACCCCATTCACCTTGTACCACTGCTTTTTGAAATTCAAAAGTATAAAAATATTATCAAATGAAAAGCCCTTTGATAACTTTTAGGCACAAATGAGAAGTGGCATGGATTTTCATATTACAATGAAGGCCATTTGTTATTTAGTAAGAAAGATAATATCGCAATTACATGGACATCACTAAAATTTTAGTGGACCACTAAGTTACCTGTTTAATGTTTTATGAGAAATTGCAACATACAGTTTGATTCTTATCTTCTGAAATCAAACATATTCAAAGTTTGGGTCAGAACTCCCCCTTTCCAAAGTTGTACACGAAGTCTCTTGAGAAGTTAGCAGTTTGGGTACTTCATCTGTGAGTGGCAGATGTACCATCAGCTTGGACTTCGTGATCCAGCAGGAACAATCCTCATTTCAGGAACACTGCAGCTATTCTGTCTTCTCTGAGGTCAAGCAGCATGAGTGGTGAGTGAAGTAACCATAGAAAACCAGAGTCCCCATGGCTCACTTTGCATGAAATTCCTTGGAGTAAGTGTAATATTCTACATATAATCCTGTCATTCAAGAAAATCACTCAGTTTTTAGAAAGTAGGGGTATTTAATATAGAAACCGTTTTTACTTGGCCTCATTACAGATAACTTCTTTATTTTGGTTTGTTTCCTCATCTTTATCTACACAGTACCTTTTATATATCTGTTGTGAGTAACTAAGACTAGACTAAGGAGTCAAAATAAGCCGTGTTTAAGTACCAACTCTTTCCACTTGTTAAGAAAGGTCTGTGGCAAGTTATTTACTCCAAGCCTCAATTATGTCATTACCTATATGGAAAGAACACCACCTCCCTCATTGGACTGGATTGAGGATTAAATTGACAAAATATCCTACGTATCCTCTATAGCAGGGGTCCCTAATCCCCAGGCCACAGGCTGGTAGTGGTACTGGTAACTGGCTTGTGGCCTGTTAAGAACTGGGCCTCACAGCAGGAGATGAGCGGTGGGCAAGTGAGCAAAGCTTCATCTGTATTTACAGCTCCTCCCCATTGCTCGTATTACCACCTGGGCGCCTCCTCCTGTCAGATCAGTGGTGGCATTAGTAGGGCAAATCCTACTGTGAACTGTGCATGCGAGGGATGTACGTTGCGTACTCCTTATGAGAATCAATGCCTGATAGGTCTGCCACTGTCTCCCATCACCCCCGGATGGGACCACCTAGTTGCAGGAAAACAAGTTCAGGGCTTCCACTGGTTCTACATTATGGTGGGTTGTATAATTATTTCATTATATATTACACTGTAATAATAATAGAAATAAAGTGCACACTAAATGTAATGCACTTGAATCATTCCGAAACCATCCCCCTACCCCCAGGTCCAGGGAAAAATTGTCTTCCACGAAAATGGCCCCTGGTGCCAAAAAGGTTGGGAACCACTGCTCTATAGCACACCCTTCTAGGTTATCAGATTCTAGTCCTGTTCACGGTTTTTGAGCTATTTAGCAATTATTTGCAATGTTTTTAATTTTAAAAAATTATTTTTGAATTAAAAAAAAAATTTTTTTGAAACAGAGTTTCACTCTGTCACCCAGAGTGCAGTGGAGAGTAGAGTGGAGTGGCGCAATTACAGCTCATCACAGCCTTGACCTCCTGGGTTGAAGTAATCCTCCCACCTCAGCCTCCCGAGTAGCTGTAACTACGGGCATGCACCACCACGCTCAGCTAATTTTTGTAGAGATGGGATTTCACCATGTTGCCCAGGCTTGTCTTGAACTCCTGAGCTCAACTGATCCTCCAGTCTCAGCCTCCCAAACATAATTTCTCTGATTATATGGCTTTATGAGGAATACAGATATGACAGTATGACTCTGGAAGGGGGCATACAGCAGGGAGTTAATGGTCTTTTGAAGGGTTATTACCATAATGAGGAGGGGAATTCCCTCTGTTAATACTCATTTGTAGAAATGGCTAAATGTGTCAGAAACTCCTAATTCTCTAAAGAGTGAATTAGGAGTACTACATTTCTATTGGGTCAAGCCCATATCCAGAAACAACTACGCTGATTACCCAATCAATGGACATCAACTTGTCCATCGAAGACATATTATGAGAAACAAGAATTTTATTAAAATATAATAAATGAACACTGATTAGATCTTATGTCAGGTTCCAATTATGAGTCCTAAATCCCACTGTTACCCACTAGTAGTGTTTCTTGATAGTCCTCATAATTCATAAAGGAAGTGTTTGTACCACTCTGCCGGAATGAGTTGCTCCCACAAAACCTACAACATAGTTGATTCTATGTCATTTGCTGCTAGCTGGATTCACCTTTCTATACTTACATATTCCTTTGGCTGTTTAGAGATAGCCAGAGGTATCCATAGCCTCTCAGCATATCCATGACAGAACCTACAAGACTCTTGCCCCATCTAGCCATGAGTTTCAACATTAGACCAGTTGTCAGAGGAAAGTGGGTGAGAACCAGCTGGACTGATTCAGTATCTTGATTGACCATTATAGAAGATGGGGCTAGGGGGTTGCTTAATTTACCTAACCAGAATGTCTACATCAGGGCTTGAAATTTTGAGTTTATAAATGTGTGCGTGTGTGTGCATCTGCATGCACGCTCATGTATTTGGGACAGTAAACAGAAAATCCAAGTTTTTACTCTGATTTCCAAGATTAGGCTGATTAAGAGGTAGCAGGGAATCTTTATAGCTCACTGCTAAGTTCAACATAAAAAATCATTTTATTTATTATTAAAAACTGGGAAATATAGGAAATAAAATAAGCTCCACAGAAACATAAACTACTACTATTTTAGTGTATTCCCTACCAGATGCTCTTCTGTGTTTATTTTCATACTGTTGAGATCTTCATGTTACCTGGTGGGGGCGGGGGACAGTCCTTGCTCCCATGGCGGCGGGCCACTTCCAAGATGGTGGCAAGCCTCATGTTCTCTGACCTGGGGTTCTTGGCCTCACAGATTCCAAGGAATGGAATCTTGGGCCATGCAGTGAGTGTTATAGCTCTATTAGAAGCCGTGGGTCATGGAACAGAACCACGGAACCCAGTGACTAGTGTTCAGCTGGATTAGGATGAACCCAGGCACTTAGCTGTGCAGGAACAACAGTAAGCCTTTAGCCCGATCGGGAGTGGCAATGGGCGCCTCACTGGATCAGAAGCATAGCGGACACCCTGCTGGATCTGGAGGGATGGAAGTCAGCGGCGGGTCTGTGACGGCGGCAAACAGCAGTGGTGAACAGCGACCGAAAGCTCAGCTTCAGCCATAACAAAGCACAGACCAGAAGAGCGCAGTTGCAAAATTTAATAGTGAAATAGAGTGAAAACAGAGCTGCCATATAAGGGGAGGGGACCCAAAGGGGGTTGCCTGCTGGCTCGAAGGCCTGGGTTTATATCCTGATCCTTGTCCCTCCCGCTGTGCTCTCAGGCAATAGATGATTGCCTATTTCTTTACCTCCTGTTTTTGCCTAGTTAGCATTTTAGTGAGCTCTCTGATTGGTCGGGTGTGGGCTAAGTTGCAAGCTCCCTGTTTAAAGGTGGATGCGGTCACCTTCCCAGCTAGGCTTAGGGATTCTTAGTCCGCCTAGGAAATCCAGCTAGTCCTGTCTCTCACTATGTATGTACTATTTTTGACTTATACTTGCACTTAAGATGTTCTGTGCAATTGCCTATATCATTTTTGTAATTTTTAATGTCAAAATGTTATTCAATTGTAGTTATATTTCAATGTGGCTGCTTTCTTACTGTTGGACATAGTGTTAGGCTGTTATGAACATTTGTGAATCAGTCACTGAACTTTACTCTTTATGATTATTTCCATGACTAAAGATTTAATACTTTTCAAAGGCTGTCAATAAATTTTACCAAAGGTTTGTGCCAAAGTACTTTTTAAATTTCTTTTATATTTTCATATTTGATGTACCCAGGTGACAAAATATTCTCTCACTAACCGTGTATAAGAATGCTCCATCTCATAACAATACTGCCAGCGTTGAATGCTTCCTGAATGAAGAAAATAATCCTTGCTGGTGTCAGGCCTCTGAGCCCAAACTAAGACATCTTCTCCCCTGTGACCTGCATGTATATGTCCAGATGGCCTGAAGCAAGCAAAGAATCACAAAAGAAGTCAAAGTGGCTGTTTCCTGCCTTAACTGACGACATTCCACCACAAAAGAAGTGAAAATGGCTGGTCCTTGCCTTAACTGATGACATTACCTTGTGAAATTCCTTCTCCTGGCTCATCCTGGCTCAAAAGCTCCCCCACTGAGCACCTTGTGATCCCCACCCTTGCCAGCCAGAGAACAATCCCCTTTGACTGTAATCTTCCATTATCTACCCAAATCTTATAAAACAGCCCCACCCCTACCTCCCTTCACTGACTCTCTTTTCGGACTCAGCCCGCCTGTACCCAGGTGAAATAAACAGCCTTGTTGCTCACACAAAGCCTGTTTGGTGGTCTTTTCATTCGGACGCGAGTGAAATCTAGTTTGATGGTAAAAGAGTATTTTATTGTAATTTTATTCACATCTTTTGATTACAAGACTACATCTGTTAGTTTTTTCTCTTCTGCCAACAACTTGTTCATGTCCTTTGCTCAGTTTTCCAGGTTTCATCCACATTAATGAAATTATTTTGTTTTATGAAGTCTCCATTGAAACAATAAAATACTCATGATTATTCATTTTATTGGATTTAAATATTTAAAGAAATATTCTGAAGGCTGCAGTTTATTGATAAGAAAAATACAAAGCATACATGTTTATAGATTATGTATTGACATTATAGTATATAGATTCTCCAAATAACATAATTAATTTTGTAGTGCTACTAGTGGAATGCATTCTGCAGAAACATGGCTTTACCTTCAAATCTGAGCACAATACCCTTACATCAAAAATGAAGAAAAGGATAATAAAACTTTGATTCATTTAAATTTTGGTAGATCACATCTGATTTGTTGAAGAGTAAATTCGGTTATTTACCTCTTCAAGGAAGTCATTATTTTTTGCATCTCTTTCTGTGCCTCTTTATCCTATGAAGAAAATACAAATACATAAGGAAATTTCATGCATTCATCTTGATACTCTAGTGTGCTGAAATAGACTTACATTAACTTGAGGAGATTCCCCAACATGAGAACTTCAAAGTTCACGAAGGTACGTGCAGTCACCAAATACCTTCCCTAATTCAGGTCACTGACAGTGTTTTATTATTCTTTTTAATAATTTTCTTTTTTTTTATTTTAACAAGTTGCTTTTGTCTTAGTGAGTGTTTTATACAGCATTAATCCTCACATGTCCTGGAGTGTTGTTCTATGAGTAAAGGGTTTATCGTGTTTATTTCATTGAATTCCTTCTCCAGCATGAATTATCTAGTGTTTTCCCAACAGGTTTCTTCCTCCTGGAAAAAACTTGCCACTTTCTTTCCTGTTTTACTCTTAAGTTTTTTCTGCATATCAAGGGTTGAGCTTTGCCTGAAGGGTGTAGGGTTTAGCCCTGTGGGAGCTCTCTGGTATCTAAAAGATAGCATCTTTCAGCTAGATGGAAACTTGAGTGAGACCACCTATAAAGGTTAGGGCTGAGGTTGAAGGCTCTTCCAAATGCTGTACATTTATAGGGTTTCTCTCCATGTGCATTGTCTCATTATAAGATGAGATCATTAAATCAAGACTTTTCCACATTGATCACATTCATATGGCTTCTCTCCAGTGTTAATTCACGGTGTTGTTTAAAGGATAAATGGTCACTGAAGGCATTTCCACACTGACTACAGACAGAGTTTCTCTCTTGACTTCTCTGGTATGAATAAGTTAGCTCTCTGGATGAAGTGTTTCCTACATTCATTACATTTATGGAGTTTCCCTCCAGTGTGAGCTAACACATGTTGAGTCAATGTTGAGCTGTGACAACTTCCTCATACTCACTATATTCACAGGGCTCCTCTCCACTGTGACATCTCTGCCACTGAGGACATAACAGGCTGTTAAAGCCTTGCTCAAATACCTTCATTTATTCATTTATTTTCCCACATATGAATCTGATGCCGAGCATTCAGTATAGTCCCTAGTTAACATCTTCCACGTTGGTTACATTCATGTGGTGTGTTACTCTCCTTTGCATACAGAAGTTTTCTCCTTTTTAGTAGGTCAGCTGCATAGCTATATGATTAATTTTAAGGTTTTCATTATGTTTCAAGCACTAAATATATTGGCTATATTTATGCAACCGCTGTCTTATAAGAACTCAGGTTATGGTTTGGGGCTCAGGTTATTCCTTTTCTCCAAGATTTGAACTATCCACACCTTCGAGCTGAGATAGCACACTTTCTCCAGCCTCAAATTAAAGTCATGTGATTGTGCTGCATTCCTAATTTGGCCCTCCCCAGGCCAATTCTGCTGTGGAGGAACACAGTTCACCCTTACAAATCTCAGTGTTGACATGTTGTTAGATCGCTCCTTCCTGCAGATATTCTACATGGAAGTTCTGTCTTTGTTTCTAAGACTTTACTGCCTGGATGCTGGTTTTGAGGATTTTCTCCAGAATCACATCTCTGTGCAGCTTCCTCTGAGATGGGTCTAGCAGGGTCTACTCTTTCTGAGTAAAATCCAAAGCCATATCCTTAAAGGTCAACATTTCCTTTTTTTTTTTTTTTTTTTTTTTTTTTTTTTTTT